>NW_028253946.1:0-24376 GCF_964263255.1 Lissotriton vulgaris
AAGATGAAGAATGTTTATTTGCAAGTATTGATGTTTGTAATGAAGGGTGTTTCAAGGAGGAAGAGTGGTTTGATGCGTTGCATTCTGATTCTGTTCTCAAAGAAGTAAAAAAAAATCATTGTTCAAGGTTGGTCAAGGGGAAAACACTTGGATAGCAAATTGCAACCTTTTTCTAAAGAGGCTGATGAATTGTCCCAAGAAGGTGGGGAGATGATATTACGTGGTGACAAATGTGTACCCCTAGTAAGGCTGAGAGATCACATTATAATGGCCGGACATGAAGGTCATCTTGGGCAAACATGTACCAAACGTAGAATTCGATCAATTTACTGGTGGCCTTCAATGGATCGTCATATAGAGAATATGGCTGAGAGTTGTTTCACTTGTTGTTCTAGTGACAAAGTGATTAAGACTGTGATTCCTCCCAAAGTGAAAGTTGATTTGCCTTCCGTCCATGGATAAAATTGACATTAGACTTTATTGAACCGTTTAATGCATTACCCAATAAATGCAAGTTTGCTTTAGCTGTTGCTGATTAATACAGCAAATGGTGCGAGGTTTGTTTTATGATTGATCCCAATGTGCATGAAGTGATTAGGTTCCTGAAGAGTCTTTTTGCCAGGGAGGGCTTTCCCAAAGAATTAGTGTCAGACAAAGGAGTACAGTTTGTCTCTAAAGAAATATCCAGTTTTCTAAACCAATCTGGTATTACTCATCGCAGAGTTGCACTTTATCACCCGCAAGGAAATGGTTTTATTGAGCACAACAACCGTATATTGGTTAAATGTGTGCAATGGGCTGTTTTAGGAAACTTTGATGTTAGAGGAGCTGTGCAGAGTATGATTTGGGCTCATCGAACTACACCAGGTACTGAGTTTGGGAAAAGTCCATTTGAGTTATTGAGAGGGAGAGTTATAACGTTTTGTATGTTTCCAGCTTGGATGAGCCAATGGGGATTATTTTCTAAGTCTTCTTTTTCACTTTCGGAAGAGAGAGTTAATGAAGAGGCACGTTTTCCAGTACATAATAAAGTGAGTGACAAAGAAAACACGTTATGTCATTCAGGAGAAAGTTCTCACAAAAAAGGGTGGACTCATACAATCAATGTGGGAGACTGGGTAAAAATAAGGATTCCTCATAATGTACCCAAAGGTCTCTCAAAATTCAGTCAACCTTTGTGTGTTGATTCAGTTTCACGTTATGATGTAAGAGTCAATGGGAAAAATTGGTGGAATGTATCCAGGGTTTATAGATTGCCTGACAAAGTTGTACATCAAACGGGTTTGAAATCTAATCCTATTTTTTCTTCTAATAAATCAACTTTTGATGATTTGGAGTATGACAAGAAAAGAAGGAGCTCTATTTGTATTGATATATCTCCAAATATATCTATTCCATTGTTGAGGAGGAGGAGTCATAGGAGATTTGCTCCCAAACGTATGGATCTATAAAATTTACCAGTTGTACTACTTTCATTTATCAAGAGTAGTCAATGGTTAAGTTCTCTTATCAGGAGTAGTCAAATGTTTTAGTCAAATGTTTTCTTATATTTCCTGTTTTCAATATTCATTTTTTTGCTCATTGTTATATTTATTTTGCTTATTTCTTTTTCTTTTTCTTTTTCTTATGTATATTTATTTAACTGTTTATGTGATAAAAGGGAGATATTGTAGTATCTATGGTCGTTCTGATATGTCATACTGAATGTTATGTCACCTCCTTGGTGATAGAATGTTTATACTTGAAGCCTCTAGGGATTTTTGAATTCATTCTCTGGAAGCTGTTGTAATGAGCAGTAATAAATACGATAGACATCTCAACATTCTAAAGCAGCCTCCTCAGGACTTCGAGGTGCCAACCAGAAGCGCAGGGTAGGGGAGTGGAATGTACCAAGTATGATGACAAATACCAGTGACATTAAATGATGGCACCTTGAGTATGTAAAAAATATATATATATATATATATATCGGAGTATATGTAAAACATAACGTAACTAGATTGTAACAAAAAGCAGGTGGATGATTAACAGATCTCATTTCCGTTCTGTTTTTATTAAATCCAGCCTAAAGAAGAATATATGGTATATAGATAAAACAACATGCTCAGTATTAGGTTAAAGTGTGAATGCATAAGTCACTATGAATGGAGTATTTATTTGTAGTGTGCAAGTCACTGTTTTCTCAGTTCATCCAGACTCAGAAATGTGCATGCCACTGTGAACTTAACGCTCTTCTTTCACATGCTGCTTTCCTTCTATCCTTGTGTACAGCACTGCATGCACCAAAGATGATGTAAATGGCAAAAAAATAATCTTTTTGCCACAATGACAACACCAGTAGGCTTGTGTGGACAGTTGTGGATTTAAATGGAATGGTAATCTGCAACCAAAATGTCTGTTCCAAACAGAATTGAAGACAAATAAACTGCTTAATTTTAGTGGCATAACGTTTTTAAATCAGTATTTTCCCAAAAATAGTGTCACTTACTGCGTGGTACTTAGTTTTAGGGGAAAACAAGTCTCATGCTGAGTTAACAGCAATCGATACAAAAAGGGATGATGGACGGAGCGTTTGAGCAAATCAAACACTCACCCCCAGTCAACTGATCTGGGTTTAATCCATCACCATTCTTTAGCTCACTCAGCCACCCCAGTTCAGACATGGCCATATGCAAATCAGTCTGACCCTGTGCCTCATGGGAACAGTCCAGCCCGAACTGCCAAGCCATGTCTTCCCTGGACTGGAAACAAGCATCCTGGAACCGGTTTCGGATTCATAATCCTCATCAGCCAGGCTATCTTGAATCCAGTAGCCAAGTGAGCAAGGGACTCACATCTGAGCATACCCTGCCAACTTAGGGCGAACAAAGCGATACAAAAGGGGATGATGGACGGAGCGTTTGAGCAAATCAAACACTCACCCCCAGTCAACTGATCTGGGTTTAATCCATCACCATTCTTTAGCTCACTCAGCCGCCACAGTGCAGACATGGCCATATGCAAATCAGTCTGACCCTGTGCCTCATGGGAACAGTCCAGCCCGAACTGCCAAGCCATGTCTTCCCTGGGCCGGAAACAAGCATCCTGGGACCGGTTTCGAATTCATAATCCTCATAAGCCAGGCTATCTTGAATCCAGTGGCCAAGTGAGCAAGGGAATCACGTTTGAGCATACCCTGCCAACTTAGGGCGAACAAAGCGATACAAAAGGGGATGATGGATGGAGCGTTTGAGCAAATCAAACACTCACCCCCTGTCAACTGATCTGGGTATAATCCATTACCTTTCTTTAGCTCACTCAGCCACCCCAGTTCAGACATGGCCATATGCAAATCAGTCTGACCCTGAGCCTCATGGGAACAGTCCAACCCGAACTGCCAAGCCACGTCTTCCCTGGACTGGAAACAAGCATCCTGGGACCGATTTCGGATTCATAATCCTCATCAGCCAGGCTATCTTGAATCCAGTGGCCAAGTGAGCAAAGGACTCACGTCTGAGCATACCCTGCCAATTTAGGGCCAACAAAGCGATACAAAAGGGGATGATCGACGGAGCGTTTGAGCAAATCAAACACTCACCCCCAGTCAACTGATCTGGGTTTAATCCATCACCATTCTTTAGCTCACTCAGACATGGCCATATGCAAATCAGTTTGACCCTGTGCCTCATGGGAACAGTCCAGCCAGAACTGCCAAGCCATGTCTTCCCTGGACTGGAAACAAGCCTCCTGGGACCGGTTTCGGATTCAAAATCCTCATCAGCCAGGCTATCTTGAATCAGTGGTCAACTGAGCAAGGGACTCACGTCTGAGCATACCCTGCCAACTTAGGGCGAACAAAGCGATACAAAAGGGGATGATAGCTAAAGAATTTTTAGTATGGCCGCTTGTCTGCCTGGTAGTTGATTTAGTAACCCAAATTCGAGACGTACTTGCGCTTGTGAAACGAAGCTCGGAATCTGAAAGATGTATTTAAACAGCTCTGACTGTTGTAAATTCAGGAAGTTTGCATCTTTGCCTCTGAATAAATCGGAACCGTATGTGAGTGATGGTAGAAACTTTGCCGCGATCACTTTCAGCAGGTGTAAATTGGATGGACATTTCAATTTTGTTTTTAATAAGTTTAAGGCAAACCGGAGTTTGTTGGATTGAGCTTTTCTGTGCAGTAAATGATCTTTTAGTGTCCACCTGAGCCCACCACTACTCCCAGATACTTGTAAGAGAGGCTTTGCTCTATAAGATTGCCTGCAATATGCCACTTGAAAGATTGCTGCCCTGTCCTTGATGCAAAACAGACGATCTTCGTTTTTTTGTAATTGAATAGCAATCCGTGCACGCTGATGTATTCATGCAACCTTGTGATGGAACGTTGTAGCCCCTAAGGGGTCTGGCTGCAGAGTACAATATCGTCTGCATACTGCATGCTCCTTATTTTGAGGTTGGCTAACTTTGGAGGGTCACTTTGTATCTCCGAAATACACTTGTCGAGGTCCGCAGTGAAGATTTTGAAGAGGGTGGGGGCCAATACGCATCCCTGCTTAAGGCCGATGTGGGTGGGGATTTTTGCTGTTGTTCTGTCACCATTGCCTAGTTTTATCTTAACCCAGGTGGATGTGTATAGATTTATGATGGGCCGCAACAATTACGATGAAATACCCCAGTTAGCCATCTTCTGCCATAGGGTCTCCCTTGGGACTGTGTTGAACGCCGCTTTTAGATCTGCAAAGCAGGTGTACAATTTTGTTGACTTTTCCTTGGCTCTGTCCACAAGAAGATTTAACGCGAGCAGATTGCATGACGTATTAGTTCCAGGCCTGAACCCCGTCTGGGTGATTGGAAGAATCTTGTTCGAGCAGATCCAGTCTTCCAATGCTCTCAGGAGATTTGATGCGTATGTTTTGGCCTCTACATCGATGAGAGTGATCAGCCTGTAGTTCGCTGGGTCTGATCGAACACCAGCTTTAAAAATTGGGTGCAGAATGCTCCCTCTCTATGATGGGGGTATGCGTTCTGTTTGAAAAGCGTTGTTATACAAAGGGGTAAGATATTCAGCCCAAAAAGGTTGATTGTATTTAAAGAGCCCATTTGGCAACCGTTTGTGCCTGGGACACCTTTTGTCCTCAATTTTTTTAGGATCATCTGTACTTGAAATGACGTGATCCAGTTTTCACCGAAATTTTGGTCTGCTTCTTCCTTTTCATTTTGTTGGTAGGTGGGATGATCTAAGTTCCTTGCTTGAAGTTTGATCCTTTGGCTTTGCTCTAAATGCTTGACCCAGTCTTCCTGTAGTATGTTTGCATTCAGGACGTGTGCTGCTCCGTTTGCTACTTTATTGATTTCTGCCCAAAATGTCCTGTTGTTATTGGATTTGCTGGCTTCTAATAGCTGTTGCCAGATTTCTGAATGGTATTTGGATTTTTCCAACCAAACGTCTTTTTTGTATTTTTGCCTTAGGTTTTAGATATTTGCTTAGTGGCTTCGTCCTTCATCGTATCTTTTGCTTGTAACTTTCTGATTTCCTGATTAAAAATCCTTTTTTGGACCCTATTGATCCCAGGGGCGCCTGGTGAACTTTGCTTGTTTTACTTTTGTTGATATGGGTTTGATGACCAAATCTGTCAGTTAGGCTAGTGATCATCTTTTCCCAATTGCCCTGGTATGCTAATGGGCTTTTCCCAGTTACTTATTCCTGCACCTTTTTCCCATGTGTCATAATTTCTTTGATGGTCTTTCCATTCCATATTAATCGCTTGAGATTGTAGAGGCTCGAAGTTTCAATCAAGTCTTTGCATACTGAGGCCCTTGTGTGTTGGTAGCTAAGCTCGATTGATTGCAGGCTGTGATTGCTCTCCAGTTTGTGGATTATTCTGTAGGTAACGATTGTTTGAAAAACCTCTAGGTCCACTATAGTGTAGTCTAGGACTGCTTGGGCCTGTTTGACGATTCTGGTCGGAACTGCTGGATGATCTTGCGGAAAGCGGCAATTCAAGGTGATCATTCCGATATTGTTGAACATTTGAGCACACTGCTGGCCGTGCTTGTCCTTTTTCGGATGGTTTGATAACATTGGGGGAATAGTTTTGCCATTCAGTTTGTTATATTGGATATCTTGTGCGTTGTCCCTTTGTAATAGGAACATGTTCAGATCGCCTGACACGACCATTTCCGCCTGTGGATAAGTGGTTTGCATAGATTTAATGAGTGCTTTCAGGGTCAGGATTTTCTCTGATTTCTTCCTGGCTTCCGGGTGTATGTAGACGTTACAGATGACCAGTGACCGAGACTCTTGGGCCCCCTGCTATCCTGGACTGAGGTCAGGCGGTAGCTTGATTTTATTACACTGGATCCATGTTTGTCCTGTGTCGATTATGACGTAGGACCAAGGAATGCTAGTTGTCAAATAGATCGATAGGCCTCCAGCCGCCCTGCCTGATATGCCTCTTTTAATTGCGTTTTGTTGGATTTCTTTGAAGCCATTTATGTGGTCAGGTGTTGTTGACCAGGTCTCTTGGAACAATATGATGTCAAATTGTTTGAGAAATGCTGATAATTCTGCATCGTTTGTTTTGCCCCCCAGTCCATTAATATTCCATGAGCATATTTTCAACTTTGGTTTTTATGCTTCATTCGTCATGTTGTCCGCGGTGTTTGGGGTTGGGGGTAGAACTTTCCGGGTTTCACTGGATTCTCCTGACGAGCCTTGATGAATAATTTGAAGGTTGGTCCAACCTCTCTTGATGCTGTCCGTGCCACCAACTGCCCCTCAGAGTATTCCACTGTCAGGCTGTGATCTTACCTCTGCCAACATTGATAACGGGCCCGGGTATCTTTCAATTTCTACTGGTCTTATTTCAATTCCCCATTTTGCAAACTCTTCTCTGTGGTGCCAAATTTCTTTTGCTTTCATGGGATCCTTCAATGTTGCCACTGTCAACTCTCTCCCATTTGCTTTAGGGATTGGTTTGAATTCAATACTTTCTATATGATTTGTGTTGAAATGTTACAGAGTTTCAATTGAATTTGTAAGTTTTAGAATGGCACTCCGGTTGAGGATATCTTGCTTCCCCCTGGACTATAGTGCGGAATAATTTAGTGTTTTAATTTGCCTGCTGGGTAAATTGTATCTATTTCTACTTTTTGGTCCACGTGCCTAATTTGAGTGATTTTTTAGAAATGATTTGCTAGGTATCCTTGGTTTGAAGAGATGGGCTGGGCTGCTGGGTCGGTGTCGAGAACGGGTTGACAGGGTCGTGGACATTCTGGGCCTTGTTTGGAGACTCTTTGCTGCTGCTCGATGGCCAAAAGGTTTTCTTTTTGTGCCTTTTCCATTTTTGAAAAGTAGTGCAAAAGGGTTTTTTGTTCTACTAGAGTCTTCTGCACGGGTACACAAACCTCAGGTTGCGTTTTTGTGGTGTCTTTTGTTGGGTTGTGGACTCTTTGACTACTGGGATGTTTTATTGGTGTCACTGCCTGAGTCTGGGTTAGTATGCGGGGGTCCACCCAAATTTCACCTTGCTCTTCCTGGTCCTTTTTGCTTGACTCTTTGCCCTTCGGTCCTTTCAATGAAGATATTGTGGTCAAGTTTGTTTTTTCACTGCTGGCCGTTTGGGGCTCTTCATTCTTATGCCTGGTAGGCAATGCTGTTACTTTTTTGCCTTGGTGCTTGTTTTGTCTGGCTTTCCTCAATCTCTTACGTTCTCGTTTTGTTAAAGGATAAGTTTGATTTTCCTTCCCTTTGGTTGGTGGCCCATAATCTTCTTTCCCGTGATCTACAGATTCGTCAGTGGCTATGTTTTGGAATGGCGTGTTTTCGAAGGATTCTGTCTGGTCGTTTGCCGAATGGGTAGTCGGACAGCCTTCTGTTGGGTCCACGGTTGTATACTCACTGGTTGTTGTATCACAGCTGGTTGTTCTTGTCGAATATTCAAGAACGTTTTCTGTGCCGGGAGTTTCAATGGTTTTGTGCTGCTCATTTGTTTTGTTTTTTACTACGAACAAAATGTCTGTTAAAATGGTCGGTAGAACTTTGAGTTGGTTCATTGTTTCTGAGCACTGGCATTCGTGATACGTTGTGTGCGGATATTTCTGTACCCTTTCAATGAGGGAGTTTAGCTCTACTATCTTTCTGTCTATGCCCACCACGTGGGATGCCAAAATTTGTAAAAGGTCAATCTGTAACTCCAATTTTACACGCCACAACGGGAGACGCCACGCGATGGAGCCGGCTTAAATTACCTTTACAAATTTCTGTCACATCGGGCTATCTGACCTGTATGACCCTGGTTGTGAAATAGAAGTGTCTTTCACTCAAAACATGAAAAGAAATTTCAATTATAACGGTCTTTGTCTTGATGGAAAAATACACTCATATTTAATCGTAGGAAGAATTCATTCTATTTGCCCTGAAGAAGTCCGTGGAGGACGAAACGCGTTGGCTACAATTGTGAAGAACCAAATAAAGATTGAACTTCCAAAATCAAAATATCCAAGATTCTGCTACCGAATGTTTTTTCATTGTGATTCATTAACTTTGATTACTACTGTACATGTTTATAAAATAACAGTTTGTGTGCTGTATCAGCTTTGCTCAAAATTATATGTTGGAACAATTCAATGTTCTAGGAGATTTAGGGGAATAGAATCTCCGATCCAGAGCACCATAAAAACAGAATAAATTAGGCAATACACAGGATAGGTGCAATTTTGCTTAAAACCCCTTTCCCAGTTCTCTTGCTCCAATTTTACAGAGTGTTGCAGTAATGCTGAAGAAATGGTTTCCATAATACTTATAAATGGCGGCCACAAAGGAGGCTGTGCCGAAGGAAAAAAGTCTGTTTGATTGCTACTGATTTGGGGACTAGACCAAGTTTTGTCCCATAGTTTGTACCGGACAGAATTTCGAGAGTCTCTGCCCTGAGATGTACCTGGAGAAGGTGTTTGTTTTAACTTGTTTTTCCTGGCCTCTGGGTTTTTTGGTGGAGTTACTTTGGATGGTGATGAGGTAGTATGATGCCAGGGATATGGCCCTGATGGGACGCTTGATGGTTGACCATTTGCCTCGTGGCAAATTGTTGGACTGCTTGCACTTAGGAGGTCGAGTACTACCTGTATTTCCGAGTCTATTGGAGATTTTGGTGTATGACATCCTTTGGAGGATCCTCAGTGCCTGATGGACGATTCGGTGAGCTCGATCTTTTCAGTTTTGCGTAAACATTGGCTATCGACTGTTCACGTTTTTGCCATTCCGCTAATTCTTTGTTTGTAGTTTCCTTGTCCAGTTTGACCGTATTGTCCATTCTTAGGGCTGGTAAATCGCTGGCCCCAGAGTCAGGCACCGCGATGTCAAAGTATGAGCCCAGACTTGATGCGCGACGCTTCTCTGGCGCGTTTGGTGTTGTTGCTTCTAGAGCCTCCGAGGGTTCTGAACACAACTCTTTTTGGGTGTTAACGTTGTTTGCTCCTTCCCTTGTGTTTATTTGCACTTTCAGTGTTAGTTTGTTAACACCTTGGCTGCTAAGGCAATTCCCATCCTGTGCTGGAAATTGCTATTCTTCTTTATTCATGACGAGCTCAGCTCGTCATAAGCACAGCTCCAGTGTTCCTCATGACAAGCTGAGCTCGTCATGAGCAGGGAAGGGGTTAAGCGTTGAATTGGGGGTTTTCCAGGGGCTTTGACAGGTCTCTCGTGAGACGGTGTTCTGGGGCGGCAAAGCTTTTGATGGCGAGCCCACTGACTGGGACTTTCTTTTGTTGCTGATGGCAGTCTTTGTTTTCTGAACTTGTAGCGCCGGAGGCTCCGATGATGGGGATGAAATTAGAAAGTCTGTGATCTAGGAATTTTTAAGTCCTGAAATGGTCGGTTGCGTCTTAACGGTGGGGACGCTGACATTTGAGTTTTGTACCTCGGCAAAGTCTTCGTCGGAGGGATCATTTGGTCCTTCTCTCGTTTTTCTGCCATGTTGTTGGTTTCTTTTTTTTTTTTTTGGTTTGTTTATGGGGTCTGTTCTGTCTGTCCCTGATCTCATGTTGGGGAGGGGAGTGCAGATGTTTGGTGGGCCTGCACCCGTCCCTTTTCTCCTTTCCACCACACAGCCCCCCGCATACCGCCCTTGCGTGGGTTGTAGCTGTGACTGTGACGGGAGGGTCTCAGTTAAGAGTTATGGGTAATATAGGGCCCAATGAGCTGAGAGGTGTAAGAGCTGTGTGCGCTCTTGTGACTCGTGTTGCTCCTGTTGCTCCTGAAACCCCTATTGCTCTCACAGTACTAGGGGTGGCTTGGAGGACCACAGAGCTGTGCTCCTACGGCCTTCTCACCGTTGCTTAAGTACTTGAGGGGATTTTTATGATTCTGGGGGTCACCCCGACCTCTGTGGTCCCTCTGATGGACTGCCTGATGACCCGCCTGATGGTCTGCCTCGAGCTGGGATGATCCTGCTGGCGGCCTGCCAATCGACCGATGCCCTGGTTGTGAGTACCCTGCGCAATGATACCAAGGCGCTCTGCACTTCACCCGTAACTCGCTGAGTCTTGATGCTTTGCCCAAAAGACCTGCGGGCCGACGGGCTCCCTGTCTCCCGGAGCCCCCCGCCTGAACCTGTCACTGGTGTCTCCCTCCGTGCCGGCTTGGCTCTGCTTGGCTTGACTCTCCACTCCTCTCCACTCTGGGTGGCATGCTTGCTTTCTCTCTCTTGAATGAATCATTGTCCCAGGGCTTTGTCCCTTACACCTTCAAGCAGGCTATTGTCATCCCTCTCCTGAAAAAGTCAGGAGTGGATCCTAAAATCTGGACCAACTATCGTCCTAACCCCCTGCTGCCCAACCTGGCCAAGGTACTTGAATCCTATGTGGCCAGATATTTACCTACATTTTTGGAACAGTCTGAATGGTTGGACCCCCACCAATCACGGTTCCGGGCAGCCCATTCCCCAGAGTCAGTTATATTAACAGTACTCGATACCCTGCGGGGGAGGCTGATAGGGGCCCTCCGCAGGCTCTGGTGTTACTGGATCTCTCTGCAGCGTTCGACACATTCGACCATAACATACTGCTTGAGGGCGCGGGAATCCAAGGTGCGGTTCTCAAATGGATTTGTTCTGTAGTGTAGTTCCTATTTCCCTTACAGGCTCCGTGCATTGGAATAATATACACAATCGTTTTAGCATAGGACTGAGGGCAGTATGCTCCTGTCGATTACATTAAACTTAATTACTTTATGCGCCAGCTAACTCAGAAGTCACAAGAAACTTCTCGAATGAACAAGAAGGGATTAGTTTCTGACAATTGCATTAACATGACAATTTTTTTCCCTTTAGAATCGGAGCCGTCTCAGAATCGGGGAAACAATAGATAACAGTTTCACTCAGTCAATCATGCATGTTTTGTTTCTGCAAAGTTTCACAGACAAAATAGACGGGCGCTTCAATAAAAGTATTTATTGAACAGTCTTATTCCTTGTGCAAGAGATATGAGCTGTTACGATCGTTAGACAATATGCAAGATATAAAATGTACAGCGTGAGCACTAGGAAGAAATAATACTGTGATAGCAATGTCTTTTACCAATGACCTATATTCATATACACCAAAAATGAAGAGAGTTACCCAGGTAAACCAGAAAGGACCGGGAGGTGCAAAGTAATAACTAAAAAGTTTGCCTTTCTGTGTTTTTCAATGTTAATATGTCATTCACATCCAATATACAGTGAACCAAAGGAAATCTTAATTATAAAAACATATATAGCAACACGTAAAAATGTACATTTCAATTATTATTTTATCAAAAAATAGCAGAGTTAGATATTGTTGTATTTCTTAACACATTTTTGATGCAATTAAAAACAAATACAGATACAAGTCAAATAAAAACCAGAATATAAGTTTTTCATAACAATGGGATGCTTTTTACAATAATACATCCAATGCTATAGACTCTTAAAGCCGATACATCACATATAGAAACGTATTACATTGCTTGTTTATAAAAACCAATACATAAAAATCCAAAATAACTTTATCCTTGTGTCAACGCGTTTTGGTGTGTCTCTTTAATTAGGAAAACACCTTCCTAAGGATTCAAAGTTTAAAAACACCTAATCTTAATCCAACATATCTAAACATAAATACATACAATTAGACTCATATATAATGTGTGCTTATTTAACATATATATATTGCTTTCTTTGATTCAGTGTATTAATTCTCTAGCTGTATCAAGTCGGGAATAAACGTAAGCCACGACAAATGTAAAATAAACCAGATATGCATAGTCCTACTGCTTATTTAATGTTACTTTAAGCGAAGCTATTTTGCAGATATCACTTAAGTTATTTTGAAGACATTAATCCGTATTAGATCATACCTGTCTTTTGTATAATCCAACCTTTATATTTTATCATCACAGGGTCTGGGCAATCACACAGTTCTGTATATAATCCCTGAGTTTTCCCATGTTTGCACGGAATGACCTAGTTGCTTACCCTCATTTATGGATCCTCACATATCACTCAGGTTCCAGCAATAATATATTCTTTCATGTTTTTAAGCCTCCATCAATTTCAGGTCAAACGTTCTCTTAGAATCGGTTGGGAATATCAATAGGAAATTCCTACTTACAATTCCCCTTATAATAATAAAACCAAATAATTTCATTTCTATTGTTCATACTCACATAAGGGGTCTTTCCTTTGTGCCACCTTTAGTCTGCAGCTGTACCAGTGTTTAAAAATTCACCCATTTAATTTAAAACGCTGCCTGTGGTATTTATCCCTGTAGTATAAAATCATAAATATATTCTTTTAGTGACAAGAATCCTCACACTAGACTATCTAGGCACTGCTTGATTTGGCTTATGTCTCTTACCCTTTGCAGAGAAAATATCATCCACGTACAATCCCTCTCCTGGATATTCGTAAAATGGCACTTGCAGCTTATTTATTCACCCTTCAAGATCCTATATCTGCCGCTTTTTTTAAATTAAGGCGATGCTCAAACCTGTATGGTAGGGATAAAACGTATTTGTTGTAATAGGGATTCTTGGAGGTGACATCGTGATTGTTATCACTTTATAGTAGTGGTATTGTCCTATGTATGGTCACCCATTTTCACAATTTCCAAAATCTTGGCTGAACTAGATTTTAATGACTGAATATGCAAGGGCTCGCCGTTTTTACACACAGCAATATAAATATTCCTGCTACCTTTTTTATAAATAGTCCTGTTTCATTGCCCCTCATCAGCCTGCTGATATATATAGATGATAACTAACCACGGTTCCTCACACAGAAAGAAAACTTTTTTGTTATTACTGTATTCATATACATACATAAATAACACAGGCAAAATGCAAATACTCGTCTGGTGCTTCTAAATTGTTCTAACCCAGTGTGCCTAGCCTAAGTGTAGCACGAGGTAAGAAGCAGGTGCTGTTTTCTATAGTATGGCATGCTATATGTTAGAACTAGCTATTTCTGGTTGGCTAAGGCTGACGCCAAAGCTAGGCAGAAACCACCATTCTAGTCAGGGCAAGGGAGTCACACGCCAAGATAACCCCTGCTCACCCCCTTGGTAGCTTGGCACGAGCAGACAGGCCTATCCCGGAGGCAATGTGTAAAGCATTTGCGTCAGAACACAACAGCAACAACATCCTAGGCACACCACAAAAGGAACTCCACACAAGGTTATATAAAAATAACTTCTGTTTTGTAAAAACACATCAGATAGAAGTCACACATGTACATTGTGCCAACTGGCACGGGCAATATTCACAAGGGATTATTTACAGGACAGGGCCACATGGGCCACTGTCAGAATCAACACTTTTAGAAATAACACTTCTAGAACTTAGAATAAGTACAGCACAAAATAACAGTTATAGATCACATCCAGTAACTACTGGGAACAGGTAAGTACCACCTACGCAACCCTAAACACCTTAGGAGAATGTCACGCATGGAACCAGGACCTCTTTAGGACCACCTGTACCAAAAAGAACAACCACCTAAGAATGAACACATTTAGGGGTATAGGTAAGAACACATTACACATTATGCAAAACCAACATTCAGAGGTGTAGGGAAGGAAAACACATGATGCATAAAACATACATTCAGCGGTGTAATAACATGGCACATGATGCATCAATACACATTCAGAGGTACCGGAGAAAACACATGATGCCTAAAACATTCAGAGGTGTAAGGAAGGAAAAACACATGATGCATAAACCAACACATTCAGAGGTGTAAAATCAAGGAAGACACTTGATGTATAAAAACATTCAGAGGTGCCAGAACATAACTCAATAGCGCAAAAACACATGATGCCTAAAAACATTCAGAGGTGTAAGACAAGGTGTGTAATCATATTAAATACATTACATTTCCTAGCACCACATCACATTGCGCAAAACTCACATTATGCAATTACCATCAAATAGATAGTCATATTGCGCCTAAATAAAATCATATAACAGCCCCCATCTAATAAAGGGACAAAAAGAGCCCTGTGTCCAGAATGTCATGGCGCGCTGCCATGCAGCGCCAGTCAGGGGTGTGCCACTGGCGCAAAACCTAAACGTGGCAGGTGCCCACTACTTGCTGGGCACCTGAGAACACTCACAAGGGCCTAAACGCTGCAGCTGGCACTAAGTGCTGCGCAGCTGTGACTGGCCGGGCACCTCTGTGCCATCTCTGTCCCTCTCAGGGACTCACTCTCCATCTTGCGCCTAAACGGTGCAGCTGCCCACTAATTGCTGGGCAGCTGGAGACAAACTGCGACAGGGTCCTCACTGACCCTAGAACAGAACTGCGCCAACTGTTGGAGCCTCACAGGCTCCTAAACTGTTGGGGGGCACATGCCCCCAAGTCCTCCGTGGGACTTTAAAACAAATGGCCAGGGTAGAGCCACGCAGGCTCAAACAAAACATGCCCCATGGTTGGAGTCCCCCCTCTGGGGACTCAAAATCATTAACTGTCCGGGAGCCTCTCTGGGCTCTAAAACAAAGAACGGGCCACTCCAGTCTCTCGGGACTTGTGCACAAAATGCGGCCGTCATTGGAGTCCCTCCTGGACTCATAAACACAGAAATGCCCCCGGAGCCCTCTCAGGACTCGTACACACAAATGTGGGCATTGGAGCCTCAGGCTCCGTTGACACGTTGGGGCGGCCCACTGCCAGCTGGGGCCGCCTTACCTCCACTCTCACCCATGTGCCGCTCTCCGGCACAAACAGCAGCCGCACAGAGCCCCCCCCCCAGCCCTTCCGACTCACCGGGCTGTCTCCTGTGCGGGGCTCCTCCGGGCGGCAGCTTCTCTGCTGGGCGGCAGCTCTCCTTCGCCGGCGCCTCCTTCTCTCCCCGGGGCTCACTCAGCACACGGGAGCCCCAACAGGAGGCCACGCTTCTCCTCCGCAGGCAATCCGGTCTCCCTCCTCGCGCTGCAGTGCCGAGGGCGGGACTTCCGATTCGCTTATCTCGGGCCGCGCAGCGATTGGCCGGCCGGTCGAACACTTCTGGGTCACCGCGGGCAGTGCGGCGGCCCGTTTTAGGCAGGCAGGCGGGGTATCAGTATCCGAGGGGTAGACTCCCTCGTAAGTTCAAATATGAAGCGAGGTAGGCACTCGCTATGCTCGTAATTTCGGGCAATTGCCGGGTGGGCACCGGCTTCAACAAATAAAGCGCTCCCCAAGCGCTACAGGCAAAATAGAGCGCTCTTAAGCGCTGGAAGCAGGACAAAGCGCTTCAAGGAGCCAGGGGCAAGGAAAAGCGCTCCCAGGCGCTATAGGTCCAGTTCAGGGACAAGAGGTGGAGCACTGCAGCTCCTAACAAAGAAAAGTCCTCCAGTTCCCTCAGGAAAGTCCATCAGATATCCAGGAGCTGGGCAGGGCCCAGGGATTCCCCTGGGCCCAAGCAGCAGCATGCCCTGGTAGGATTCAAGTCAGAAACAAGAAAAATTTTAGAGTGTCACAGCACCCTTTTTATACCCAAAATCCTTTGTCTAAAGGGTGCAGGCAGTGTGAGAACCAGCTAGAGCTGGTTATAGGGAATTCCTTTCACTGGCCAGGCTAGGGACATCAGACGCACCCCAGGGGGTGGAGCCAGCATTGTGTGAGGAAAACCCAGCCTCACTCAGGACCCTCAAACCAGACGGTCAATCCACAAGCAGGTCCAGGCTCACTCCTCCCCTCACATCAGCATGCTAAACACTCCATTTACCACCGGGGCAGACCCTCCCAGACTCTTGGAGCCAGGCTCACCAGCCACCCTCAGCCAATCACACGCCAGACACAAATTACACAAATATGCCAACTTCTAGAAGTGGCACTTCTACACTAGACACACTCATACCGCATATACCATTACGCAGCATTCAATCTCACGAGTTCGCACATACCAAACTCGACCCTGCACTCCCCACACATCAGGAACTACCATGGGCATACATATTCCCCATTCATTCCTATGGGAGGGCAGGGCACTCCCCACACATACACAGAGAGCTCACGCACTTTACACTGTACCACAGTGAAAAAGTGCGCAGAGGCCTAAAATCAGCAACACCAGGTCACAGAAACAGGCTAGGAAAAAGCAAAAAGTCTCGGGGTGAACCTGCCAAAAAGGGCCGGGTCCAACACTATAATTTAAGTTTAGTTAGTAAGTATGCCAAGAGTCTTTCTAGCTACTAGTGTGATCCATACCTTAGAATGAGAGAGGTTAGAATCTCTTTACAGGTCTCGATCTCTAACACCCCGCGAAGGGAGTCAGATAACAGTGGAGCTGGATTCTCTGCAAGGAGGATGACAGTGTATGGTTAGTACGTCAGGTGGGGACTCGAATTCCTTCTGAACTTTCCGTGGCGAGCCACAGCCGAGCTGTGCAAGCATGCAGTCATGCAGCCAGTAGGTAGCCGTAACTTGCAATGGCAAGTGAAGGTATATTTATAACTGGAAGGTACTTAGGAATGCTAGCATTGATGTAAAGTTGAGCAGAGGAAGACATCATGAATGAACCCTTAGGGTATAGCAGTTCGAACATATTGAATGAGTTCTTGGAGAAATCAATAATCCAAGCAGGGAATGTCCCAATGGCTTAAGGGTCTAGTTTCCAAGAACTCGTTGTGATGTGGGATGGACGGATGTAGGTGACCATGCCTGTAATTGGATTGCATAGCCAATGCCTAAATAAGGGATGGGATTCTATGCCTGAATAAGGGCAATGTGAATTGTGCCTATATAAGGACATGGTTCAGTAAACCTATGCACGGGTATCTAAAACGAGATACAACAGTTTCTTTCTGGGAAATCGATCCCAAGAAGTCCGTTTAGGTCAGTTCACAACCCCTAAGATGAACACTACTTGCGATATGCAACAGGGCTCCTCACTTCCCCTCATCAATTCAACGTATACCTCTTTCCTCTGATCTATGCTCCTAAAGAAAAGAAAGTCTGCACCTTCAATTATGCAGATGATCTCCAACTTGTATTTTCTATCAGTAACTCCCCAGAATCCATCAATGAATTTTAGAATACAAAGCTGTTCATTCATGATTGGATGAACAGCAATCACCTGAAGTTAAATCCTGATAAGATGGAGGTGATTCGAACAGGGGACACTCTGAATCCCTGGAGTCCCCATCTATTGGCCTAAGGAGCTGGGACAGCCCCTTTACGCCTCGGTCTCTGCCAAAATCCTGGGGATCAATATTAACAGCAACCTCACAATGAAGACTCAAATTGGCTCTGTGATCTCAACATGTTTTTTCCAGTTAAAAAAAAAGGAAAATCAGTAGGTTCCTTACACAGGAAGCTACAATACAGGTGGTTCTAGCTATGGTGATATTGCATATAGATTATGCCAATACTCTATACTTCGGCATTCCAGATAATCTTGTACACCGACTCCAATTGGTACAGAATTAGGCAGCAAGACTGATCCTGTGGGAAAATAGGCATCAACATGTCACCCCTCTTATGAGGAAGTTGCATTGGCTCCCCATAACTCAGAGAAGCGCCTTAAAGGTGGGATATATCATCTTTAAATCCCTGAACGGCAAGAGCCCTAAATTTGTTGACAGTATTATTGAAAGATACACCCCGACTCGCACTTTGCGATCTGCCCACTTGCATCTTCTGGCTTCTCCGTCATTCAAGTTGAAGCGCCTCAGCAGAACAAGGTTTGTGGTACTAGGCCCCAGATACTGGAATTCCTTGCCTTCAGAAATTAGATACTGCACGGATCTCAAGAACTTCAGGAGACTTCTAAAAACATGGTTATTTAGACATGCATACGAGTAACATCCAGGACTATGGCATCCCTAAGAGTAGCGTCATGAAACCAATCTGGTGTACGTGCACTTTATAAGCAATATAAAACATAACATACCATAACATGAAGGCAAGTTAAGAACAAAAGAAAAGAAACAAATAGAAAAAAATATGGAGCAAAAGCACATGATTATAAGGACTGTCTCGATGTAGTCACTGAACTTTGGCAAGTCAATCAAAAAATATGGACACAAAGGGCCCGATTCCGATCTGGGTCGGAAATAGTGCAGCCTGACACAGATACAGATTTTCCTCCGGCCGAACTGTAGACACACCTTCTAAATAGCTGAGTACGATGCCATGCCTGTCATTTACAAACTACTCTGTCGTAATCCAAATTACGGCTGATTCCACAGGAAAAGAGCCAGATGCAAAGGACTGGGTAGTAAATTATTCCACATGGGCCTGCATTAACACAACGTGACCCACTCGTACACAAACAATGCCACATAGCCTCGCATAACAAACACGACAGACAAGTATGTGAACCATGCCACATAGCCTAGCATGAACATGGCGCGACAGACTCGTACACGAACCATGCCACATAGCCTCGCATTAAAAACACCACGCGATAGACATGTACGCGAACAATGCCACATAGCCTTGCATGAACACGTCACAACCGAAAAAACACGATGCAACAGACATGTACGAGAACAATGCCCCATAGCCTAGCATGAACACGACGCGACCGACTTGTACATGAATCATGCCACATAGCTTCACATAAAAACATGACACGATAGACACATATGCGAACAATGCCACATAGACTTTCATGAACACGACACGAACAAAAAAAACATGATGCAATAGACAAGTACGCAAACAATGCCACATAGCCTCGCATGAACACGACCGACTCGTACATGAACCATGCCACATAGCCCAGCTTGTATGGAAAAGACTTGGAAAACACCAATAACACAAGAACAAGCATCAGGTGTGGACAAAAATAACTGCCATGAAATGAAAAGTTGAAGTTCTTCATCATAGAAACAGACAAAAGACTTCCAAAAAAGTATTGTTATCTTAAAAAAATCTAATTAAAATATTGAGACACACCTACCACTCCACCTATATAAAGGGAGCAAACAAGTCCCATCACCATTTGCTACTCCAACAGACTTGCTATCAGACCACACTACTACACAGACAACTCAGCTACCTACTACATACACAAACAACTCATCCACCACAAAACCTCCACACAACTAGCACCACCCAAACACACCTTTACTCACACTAACTCACCTTCACTCAAACATTCACCTACACCACCACCACCCATCCATCACCATGCCCCCAAAGAAGAAAAAGAAGTTCACAACAGATGAGTTGAAAGTCATGATAGATTAAATCCTCAGGGTGGAGCCACAGTTATTTTGCCGCTTGGTCCAACAGACCAGCTAGTACCAGAGAAGCAAGATGTGGGAACAAATTGTCAACAGAGTGAATGCTCAAGCACCTGCCGTGCGCACAAAGTCGGATAGTCAGGCTCGATACTATGATGTACGCAGGAGGGTCAAGAAGCTCACCGCCAAAGAACATTTCCTGACCCAGCAGACCGGTGGTGGCCCTCATGCCAAACCTTTGTATTTCACTTCCTGGGAGGAGAAGGTGCGGGACATCCTACCAGTGGAGGGGCAAACTGGATTACCTGGACTCACAGAGCCAGGTTAGAACATACTGAACTAGCCAAAATTGACAGCAAAACCACAGTCACAGACATCACTGTCAAGGACACACTCAAACAAATCACTGTTAGCAAAGACAGAACAACATGAATCAAATATGCATGTGATGGGCTTGCCTGTGTGTCCCAGATAAGTACATGCAAAGTAGCTGTAATATTTAACTTGTCCGACACCCACACCTCCCACAACCATCACGCCTGTGACTATACTGTCCCTGAGAGTGAGTGGCAATGCACTGGCAAAACGGCTGACACTGGGCTCTGTTGTGGGGATCACAAGGCCCTCTAGGCACTTGAGCCCAATTGGACTGCAGGCGCCACTGTCAGACATCTGAGCCTTTACCTTCCTATTCAATAGATATAACACATAGTACCAGGGGGTCCAGTTGTGCCATGTTGGAGAATCATAATTTACAGTGACTGCATATAGCATCATGCCTTGCCCTAAACACACCTCCTCAGGCAGAACATATTGCACACCTGTGATTAGGCAGTCCCTGGGAGAGAAAGGAAAAGTACTGGAAAGGTGGCTTCACAGGGGCTAAATGTATGAATTTAGAAATAGTCACAGACAGTACTTGGGATCCTCACACAACTTCACACACTCATCCACCTTAACAGTACATATTCACACACAAACAGGGAAAGCAGAGTCACAGGTGTGCTCAATGTGAATCCTGGGAAGGTGCCTGGAGGACATGCCATGGTGGAAGTAGCAGTTAGAGCACATCACACTAACCACACACAATGAAACAGACATCAAGGAAAATGGCCCTCTGACTAAATGTGAGGGCCACAGCAAGATGGGCCACTCTGTTGCATGGTGTCATGAGCCCAAGGCATTATTGTGATTTGAATCCAACAAGAACATCATGCAGTGGTGTCAGCATCCTTGCCACTACACACCCCTCACTGTCATCGATCCCCTGTCAATGAGGAGTAAGCTTGTCTGTTTGGGAAGAGGGCTACAAGTCACCACTGCAGAAATTAGGCACCTAACACACTGTACCTCACAGCACTGACCATGAAAAAGCAACTCACCAGCCTTCCTTAACCCATCTGTCCATGTAGGACAAGTAGTATGCACATGATGTGATCTGGCGGATAGCCAAACTGCAAGAAAATGTACCACAGAGAAATATTGACATGTGTGCTATGTGATGAGAAATATCAACACAAAATGTCTCTTCACATTGCATCGGTTTACAAAGCATGCGATTATGACAGGGTCCAAACAACTACTGTGTAGACACCTTGCAGTACATAACAACGCAACACATCAAAACCACTTGCAGGTAGGGTCAGCGACGGATTACGTATCAATACAACTCACCATTACAACTCCAGTGTGTGCAACAGTCAGGAATGATTATAGGTATCAAATAGTACCATTCCCATGTTTGTGTGTCACCCACTGCAGGTCAATGTAATGACTTGTATTGAGATGTACTGCCATGCAACAATGTGGTCATTGCAACAAACGCCACACTAACACATGCGTTGTGACACATGTGATGTAATTGCTATTTTACATCAACACATTCATCAAAAGAAAACATAGTAATTGCTGACAGATACAGGATAGGGGGTATGCATGTGTCCACAGCAATGTGACTGGTGTAAACATGCACAAACGCAAGCACGCATGCACAAATCTTGCTAAACATCTGAATTGCAAGAGTACATTTGTCATTGTAAATACACAGATGTGACAAATGAAAATACACCTGTATCATGCACAGGGTGTCACTTGACAGTCAATGTCTATGTATAGTCAAGGTAAGAAGACATACACATACATGCACAGAGCTGGACATGCTCTGAAAAGCACAACTTGACTAAGTCACAGTGTACTATAAACAAATAGTCCAGTGTCTGTGACAATTGATGACTATATATTGTTAGAAAAATACACTCAGGGCCATATTCTCAAGGAGCTATCGCTGCTTTATCAACACCTCAACACAGCCAAATTTGCGATAAACTTACTACCCCATATACAAGCTGGTGCAAACAGCCCATATCACCGGTTTTCCAGTGATAGCAGCTGCAAAAAACATTGCCAAGGATGACCCCGGCAACTATCGCTAATGAGATGCAGTGTAGGCATTCCCGAGCAAAAAGGCGCAACAACACCAAACCACAACATTCTCAATGACCAAACAGATTGGCGATAAGATCACAAAACATGCAATAAGATGCGTTAGCACTAGGAAACTACACCTGCTCCGACCTGGTGCAAAGTGGTAGCCCAGCCCAGAGCCACACCTAAAGAACAACAAATGCCATGGAGCCACAGAACATGCATCCCGGAGCCCCAAGAGGGCAAAAACTCCCACCCCATCACCTCTAGGACCCCACCCCCCCCCCAGGCCCCACTCCAGGGACCACCCACCCACCCCCAGACAAAGATATGTCACATCAACCACACAGGTTCATATACCACATTACTCGCATGATGTAGCAGAATCACATCTGGTGACATGCATGTGTTTGCATGAAAATGAGCATCACACATTCACCTTCAAAGCAATAAATGATAATTTAATCAAATAAACACAGAACAGGAATGGAGACACATGGGACAATCCGTGGGTCACAGCCTGCAAGACAAAAATCATGATGAAAAGGTGTGTCTTACGCAAATCAAAGGACAGAGAGAGAGCGAAGGAGAGATCGAAGGAGAGGGAGCGAAAGAAAGACAGACAGAGAGGGTGAGCGAGAGAAAGACGGACAGAGACGGGGAGAGAGAGAAAGACGGATAGATAGGGGGTGAGAGAGAAAGATGGATAGAGAGGGGGGGTGAGAAAGACAGACAGAGAGGGGGAGAGAGAGAAAGATGGACAGAGAGGGGGAGAGACAGAGATAGACGAACAGAGAGGGTGAGAGGGAGAAAGAGAAAAGAAGAGAGGGACAGGGAGAGAGAGTGCCGACACTGTGCACCCACGCCATAATGCTCACCTGCTGCCACCGGTGTGTCTCCAAATACATGTCAGTAGGAAGTGCAGTTCACCAGGTCCCACATCTGAGACAGACCCGTCATCTGAAACAGAGTCCAGATAACTGAATGGCAAATTACATACAATTGCACACAATATCATTGCCTGTCTGCCCCTGAGTACCCAGCCAGCTGCACCCCAGCCCCTCCCGGAGCCCAGCGGTGCATGCCTGCTCCTGCGCATGCAGGCAGCTGCACCCCAGACCCTCCCGCCAACCAGCGGTGCATGCCAGACCCTGCGCACCCAGGCCTTACTGCTCACCTTCCACCACCGGCATGTAGAAATGAGGGCCCACCACGTGTTGGTGCAAGCCCGGGGCCAGAGGACATGGCAACCTCCACATCATGCACCTCCACTCTACGGGCCCCAAAGTCTCACATTTGGCCCTGAGTCTTAATTTCTCCATGGAACAGGACATACCAGTGCACCGGGCATCAATGCAGGTTGCACACCTGCTCAGCCTCATAAGTGCCACTAACTCTGTGATCTGAGGCCCTCGCTGCCCACTGGCTCAGGCCTACACTGCAGTCCAGCAGGGCACAGAAAACCTGAGCCGTCCGGACCGTTGGGACGGGGCATCATCGTAGGCTGCACACCTGCTCAGCACTTAAGGTGCCCCTACCTCAGTGCAGCCAAAGTCACAGTCCCGTGGCAGTGTGCCTGTGCCGGCCGCAGTGTATCTGGTGCCATCAAGTCTCTGCCCCCACAGTCATGGACCCTTTATTATTGGCTCTCGTGGTGCGGACCCCATCATGTCCCCTTTGGGCCTGCGGAATGTGATGTTGCAGGCCCCAGGGCCCCCATGCCTACATGCACACAACACGGATACACCCCTAGAGAGATTGGAAATGACGTTGTGCATGTGCGCCCGGCCCTTTTTATTGGCAGGGTCACATGTGCAGTGATGCATGTGCTTGATGTATGTGGAGTGAGGGAGTGGCCGTGGCATGCTGACAACTAGATCTGTGAGCAGCAGATCACTACAGGGGAGTCCTGACACACATGGCAGTGTTGCTCCCCCTGGAGTGTAAGCGAAGTGGGCTGGCCTGGTGTATGCCAGTCCAGTGTAAGGGTTTGAACGATGACCCCCAGAGATCTGTGCGTGCATCCGTGCGGGGCTGAACAAGGAAGTGACAAATGCATGTGTGGCAATCAGCAATGTGTCACCCTGTGACCCAAGTCCAACGACATGAACCACATGGACGTAAGAGGAATTAACTGACCCTACATTCATCCATACTACCACACTTTAAAGAAAATAGAGACAACACATCTGTGTGATTCGGAATGTTTAATGCACATTCAGTGGAGTGTTGCATCTGGAGCAGTACAGGGCAATGTGTACCCCAGACTCGTGCCCTGCTG
>NW_028253947.1:0-24279 GCF_964263255.1 Lissotriton vulgaris
TAAACATTTTTGGTAATACTTCATGAATTACATATAAAAAAGAATATTGTCTGAAACAATTGAAATTATTAAAGATAAATTTATTCCTCTGATTCTTTTTCATAATTTAATAAAATTTCTAACATAATATTGTCCGGAATTTCCTCATAATTATATGTACATGATTCAATTTCTTCCAAACATTCTATAAACTGTTCATCCAAAGAGTCATCCATGAAATCAACTTCTTTTTTTTCATCTTCTGGTTTTTCCACCTTTACTTTGATAGAAGTATCATTTGCCTTATTTTCTCCTTCCATTTTCTTTCTGAAAATTGCATATAAATTAACTATATTAGTAGAGCTAGTATACCAGAGAAGCCTAACTCAATCCATAACTATTACAGAGAAGTCTATCTCTATCTCTAACTATTAAAGAGGGATAGCATATCACTAACAGAATATTTTTTAAGAAATAAACTTAACGTGTACAATATACTTCCATAATTAGAAGTTACCTTAGAGAAATTAGTTGAAGTTGTCAGTGAAATTTGTTTTCAAGTGTACTTCAGGAAGCAGTAGTCAAAATGGCTGTGTTTCCCTCTCTTCTTTTATATATATTGTTGTACTTAACCAATCAAACGTCAGGAAATAATCGTAGAAAATGAGAGATACTTTTTAATTGGTTGTAAATTCTAACATTACAAGTGTGTTTTTGTCATGTAATTTACCTCAGGATATTTAGACAGGCCTGTAGCCTAAATGTCTCAATGGAATTTCACCAAATTTGGGCAAATGGTAGGGACTGCTATGTAGTAGGGCGTATTCTATATTTGATGAAAGTGTCTCCATTGGGTTTTCCGTAAATTACTTTCCCACCTTTTTTTAACGAGCGCTTAGGGGTGCGCGCTCCTTTACGCGCACTGGCAGCGTTACGGGAGTCCTCCATTTTGTGTTTCGGAACAATCGAGACACAAGATGGAGGGTAAACAATGTTCGGAATGGATAGAAGGGGGAACTGTAGAGACTTCTTGACCCTCTAGGTTTTCTGAGGGGGGCTTAGGAGGCTCATAAACGTTAAAAAAAAAAAAAAAATTCTTTAATTTTTCGCGGGGGTAGCGCCTGGTGCGCGCACCTTTAAGCGTACCCGAAAGCGTACTTTGGTGAAAAATAGTGAAAAAAGTTAGAAAAAAATAAACGCTTTGAATGATCAGAGTTAGGGTAGCTCTGAAAAGAGCTTTTGGGTTCTGTGGTTGATTTAGGTACCTACAAGTAGGTTCCAATACACATTCTTAAATTCAGGAGGAATATTCTATTCCCCTCATCTGAGAAGTGCACTCCATCTCCTCTGTAGATGTCTTGCATGTTGTAACGCAAGTTATTATTGTATAATGAACCCATTCCATAGTCTCTCATGTAAGCAGAAACAGATTTATTTACATGTTTCCGTGCTTTCTCAAATTGTGGACCAAATTGGTTGGACCAGTTCCATTTCTGTCTTTGGCATATATTGGAATATACCAAGGCAGTGTGGGGAAAAAGTATCATCAATTGATGAAAGGTGTCCTTTAATAGCATTTCCAGACCTACCCCAGTTAATGTGCCTAGATCGTTTCCACCACAGTGCACAATTATAAGGTCAGGTTCTGGCAGATGCAAAAAGGTTTTCACCAATGGTATCAATTGGTGACATTTTAATCCTCTGTGGCCAATCCACTTGATTTCCACATTTGATAAATCAAGGTTATGAAAATTTCTGCTAGCTGCATACCTTTGAGCCCAGTGGATGTAGCTATGTCCAATAACCCAAACAGAGTACATGATGTGAGAAGGTTCTGGTCCAGTCAGATGAAGTGTGGGAATGAAATGGCAGTTGGAACAGTAGGAGTTCACAAAAAAATAATTGTGGAGTTTCTGTGCTCTTGAATCACTAGCAATGATTGGTGGATTCAGATAGTTGAAAACTGAAAGTTAGGGTGTATGGTTATGTTGTGTGAAAGAAGCAATTTGAATGGTTTAAAAAAAGTCACCAAAAGCAAAAATACCCTGTATAGGCTGCTGTATTGACAGGTCAAACATCCTTGCTGAGTTAATTTGCAACATTGTAAGATAAACTTTTGAACCTTAGAGTTCAGTTAGGAGGGAGTTGCTATGGTAACAGATAGAAAGGTTTGAGAGGGGGATGGGTGTTGGTTTGAAAATAGTGAGGGAAGAGTTTTCATTGGTTGAATTAAGGCATATGTGTACAAAGATAGAGATTTTCTATGCCAGTCTTGGTTTCAGTGTATTGAGAGCACACCTTCTCCTCTGCTAAAGAAAAATTGGTGTGTGTGTCTGACACTGTTTTCAATCTCCAAAAGCATTTCTAAAGGTAAGTAATGATTCATTTAATTTAGATAGAGATTTATTTTCTCTATGGAGAATATTTGGAAGCAGATAGTTATGTTTTAGAAGTGAAATTGTATGTTAGTATATAAGTCCTGCGCAGTGTTTTTTACATGTTATTTAAAAATCGATTTTGGGTGCAAATGAATGGTATTTTTATTTGGCCTTTTTTATGATTGCCATGTGCAGTTGATGCATGACTTTAAACATGGGTAATAAGTGATGCACTGGTGGCGCCAGGCTTTTATAAATGAGGCCCTGACTTTGTTTGATGATATTGAGTGGTTGTAGTTAGGTTCTGTGCAGTGTTTCTTACATGTTATTGAAAAATCGATTTTTGGGTGCAATTGATTGGTATATGTATTTGGCCCTTATTTATGAATGCCATGTGCAGCTGATGCATGACTTTAAACATGGGTAATAAGTGACGCACTGGTGGCGCAAGGCTTTCATAAATAAGGCCCTGACTTTGTTTGATGATATTGAGTGGTTGTACTTAGGTTCTGTGCAGTGTTCCTTACATGTTATTCAAAAATCGATTTTTGGGTGCAATTGATTGGTATATGTATTTGGCCCTTATTTATGATTGCCATGTGAAACTGATGCATGATTTTAAACATGGGTAATAAGTGACGCACTGGTGGCGCAAGGCTTTCATAAATAAGGCCCTGACTTTGTTTGATGATATTGATTGGTTGTACTTAGGTTCTGCGCCGTGTTTCTTACATGTTATTGAAAAATCGATTTTTGGGTGCAATTGATTAGTATATGTATTTTGCCCTAATTTATGATTGCCATGTGCAACTGATGCATGACTTTAAACATGGGTAATAAGTGACGCACTGGTGGCGCAAGGCTTTCATAAATAAGGCCTGACTTTGTTTGATGATATTGAGTGGTTGTACTTAGGTTCTGTGCAGTGTTCCTTACATGTTATTCAAAAATCGATTTTTGGGTGCAATTGATTGGTATATGTATTTGGCCCTTATTTATGATTGCCATGTGCAGCTGATGCATGACTTTAAACATGGGTAATAAGTGACGCACTGGTGGCGCAAGGCTTTCATAAATAAGGCTCTGACTTTGTTTGATGATATTGATTGGTTGTACATAGGTTCTGTGCAGTGTTCCTTACATGTTATTCAAAAATCGATTTTTGGGTGCAATTGATTGGTATATGTATTTGGCCCTTATTTATGATTGCCATGTGCAACTGATGCATGACTTTAAACATGGGTAATAAGTGACGCACTGGTGGCGCAAGGCTTTCATAAATAAGGCCTGACTTTGTTTGATGATATTGAGTGGTTGTACTTAGGTTCTGTGCAGTGTTCCTTACATGTTATTCAAAAATCGATTTTTGGGTGCAATTGATTGGTATATGTATTTGGCCCTTATTTATGATTGCCATGTGAAACTGATGCATGATTTTAAACATGGGTAATAAGTGACGCACTGGTGGCGCAAGGCTTTCATAAATAAGGCCCTGACTTTGTTTGATGATATTGAGTGGTTGTACTTAGGTTTTGCGCAGTGTTTCTTACATGTTATTCAAAAATCGATTTTTGGGTGCAATTGATTGGTATATGTATTTGGCCCTTATTTATGATTGCCATGTGCAACTGATGCATGACTTTAAACATGGGTAATAAGTGACGCACTGGTGGCGCAAGGCTTTCATAAATAAGGCCTGACTTTGTTTGATGATATTGAGTGGTTGTACTTAGGTTCTGTGCAGTGTTCCTTACATGTTATTCAAAAATCGATTTTTGGGTGCAATTGATTGGTATATGTATTTTGCCCTAATTTATGATTGCCATGTGCAGCTGATGCATGACTTTAAACATGGGTAATACGTGACGCACTGGTGGCGCAAGGCTTTCATAAATAAGGCCTGACTTTGTTTGATGATATTGAGTGGTTGTACTTAGGTTCTGTGCAGTGTTCCTTACATGTTATTCAAAAATCGATTTTTGGGTGCAATTGATTGGTATATGTATTTGGCCCTTATTTATGATTGCCATGTGCAACTGATGCATGACTTTAAACATGGGTAATAAGTGACGCACTGGTGGCGCAAGGCTTTCATAAATAAGGCCTGACTTTGTTTGATGATATTGAGTGGTTGTACTTAGGTTCTGTGCAGTGTTCCTTACATGTTATTCAAAAATCGATTTTTGGGTGCAATTGATTGGTATATGTATTTGGCCCTTATTTATGATTGCCATGTGCAGCTGATGCATGACTTTAAACATGGGTAATAAGTGACGCACTGGTGGCGCAAGGCTTTCATAAATAAGGCTCTGACTTTGTTTGATGATATTGATTGGTTGTACATAGGTTCTGCACAGTGTTTCTTACATGTTATTCAAAAATCGATTTTTGGGTGCAATTGATTGGTATATGTATTTGGCCCTTATTTATGATTGCCATGTGCAGCTGATGCATGACTTTAAACATGGGTAATAAGTGACGCACTGGTGGCGCAAGGCTTTCATAAATAAGGCCTGACTTTGTTTGATGATATTGAGTGGTTGTACTTAGGTTCTGTGCAGTGTTCCTTACATGTTATTCAAAAATCGATTTTTGGGTGCAATTGATTGGTATATGTATTTGGCCCTTATTTATGATTGCCATGTGAAACTGATGCATGATTTTAAACATGGGTAATAAGTGACGCACTGGTGGCGCAAGGCTTTCATAAATAAGGCCCTGACTTTGTTTGATGATATTGATTGGTTGTACTTAGGTTCTGCGCCGTGTTTCTTACATGTTATTGAAAAATCGATTTTTGGGTGCAATTGATTGGTATATGTATTTTGCCCTAATTTATGATTGCCATGTGCAACTGATGCATGACTTTAAACATGGGTAATAAGTGACGCACTGGTGGCGCAAGGCTTTCATAAATAAGGCCCTGACTTTGTTTGATGATATTGAGTGGTTGTACTTAGGTTCAGCGCCGTGTTTCTTACATGTTATTGAAAAATCGATTTTTGGGTGCAATTGATTGGTATATGTATTTGGCCCTTATTTATGATTGCCATGTGCAACTGATGCATGATTTTAAACATGGGTAATAAGTGACCCACTGGTGGCGCAAGGCTTTCATAAATAAGGCCCTGACTTTGTTTGATGATATTGAGTGGTTGTACTTAGGTTCTGCGCCGTGTTTCTTACATGTTATTGAAAAATCGATTTTTGGGTGCAATTGATTGGTATATGTATTTGGCCCTTATTTATGATTGCCATGTGCAGCTGATGCATGACTTTAAACATGGGTAATAAGTGACGCACTGGTGGCGCAAGGCTTTCATAAATAAGGCCCTGACTTTGTTTGATGATATTGATTGGTTGTACATAGGTTCTGCGCCGTGTTTCTTACATGTTATTGAAAAATCGATTTTTGGGTGCAATTGATTGGTATATGTATTTGGCCCTTATTTATGATTGCCATGTGCAACTGATGCATGACTTTAAACATGGGTAATAAGTGACACACTGGTGGCGCAAGGCTTTCATAAATAAGGCCCTGACTTTGTTTGATGATATTGATTGGTTGTACATAGGTTCTGCACAGTGTTTCTTACATGTTATTCAAAAATCGATTTTTGGGTGCAATTGATTGGTATATGTATTTGGCCCTTATTTATGATTGCCATGTGCAGCCGATGCAAAACTTTAAACATGGGTAATAAGTGACGCACTGGTGGCGCAAGGCCTTTATAAATCAGACCCTGACTTTGTTTGATGATATTGAGTGGTTGTACTTAGGTTTTGCGCAGTGTTTCTTACATGTTATTGAAAAATCGATTTTTGGGTGCAATTGATTGGTATTTGCATTTGGCCCTTATTTATGAATGCCATGTGCAGCTGATGCTTGACTTTAAACATGGGTAATAAGTGACGCACTGGTGGCGCAAGGCCTTTAAAAATAAAGCCATGTGTTGCTATTGTATAAACTTAAATATGTTGCAATTTATTGTTTATATTGTTTGCTTTTTAACATTACTTTGTTGTTTGCTAATAGTGGTCTTTCATGTGTTTTTTTAACAGAACAACAGATTCAAATCAACTTCTGAAAAGGAAGCAAAAATGCCTTCAAGGCAAAGAAATATCAAAAATACCATACGGAAAAGGAGAACATCAACAACAGAGTTTATGGAATCCTCTTCAACAACTACTTCAAAAAACACCAGAAAAGCTTCTGGTAAGCCAATTAAGTCTTTTCTTCGCAACATATGTCGTAGGAAAAAAAATGAAATTGCTAATGTGAATATACAGAAAAAGTCAACAAATCTAAAAAGGAAAGAGAAGCCCACAAAAAATGTTTCCATTGGACCAGGAGAGAAGAGAATGGTTAGCAATAGAAGGGTAAATGTTTTTAGGGACATTCGTAGGCGAATGTTTCGCAATAGGGTAGTTTTAAATTTGCTAAAAAATGAAAAGAAAAGTAAACTAAAAGCTGCTTTTTACAAGAAAAAGAAAAGTGTAGAAAAGATTGTTGATCAGGCTTTTGAAGTTAAGAAAAAATTATTTATTTTAATAATCAATAGAATTAGGATACTTAATAAGGCAATGGATGTTTTCAAATCGAACAGTAGATGGAAAAGAATTATTAATCGGAGTAATTTTTGTGAAGTATTTTCTGGTGAATGGATGCATAGTTCAAGTTCTGAGCCTTTTTTTAATGAGGAGAGTTACTTTCAGGAAAATGATTTGGTGCATGCAGTTGACACCAGTGGTCGTGCATATGAGGTGAAAGATAGTTGTGTGATGGAAAAAGAGAAACTTGTATCTAGAGATGCAGAAGAGGTCTTAGCTGATGAAGTTTTAGGGAGACGTACTAAGGGTCCAGTGTACACATGGAAATGCAGTAGTATTTGTAGTGTGCGACAGGAATCAATTGATTTGCTTCGAAATTTCTTACGTACATATAGTAAAAAAAGTCTCAAACAAAAAATGAAGATCCTGCAAGAGTTAGATCCTTGCAGAGTGAGAGAAAGCACAGGTTTGCAAGGGCATTCACTAGCATGTCTTTCTAGAAAAGTTTGTCGGAGTGTTTTTCATCATTTTAGGATGTTAGCAGTGCATCATAATAACGTAAGGAAATTAGTGAGGAAGTTGTATTATGCAAAAAGTCCTGCACTTAAGCTTAAACAGTTAAATAGTGCTCTTTTGCATGGATCTGAAGTGGATGTGAAGACTATTTGTGAAGAAATTGAGTTTTGTTATTTTGGGAACAAAGAGGACAGTGTAGAAATAGATATAGTAATGGATGGTAATGCAGAAGATAATGGACAAATTTCAAGTATTGAAAAGTTTGATGAGGAAATTATCAAGTTTAAGGTGAAATCAAGTGAGAGGCCTAATGTAACTTGTGTGTGTTGTCGACGGACTCATTATAAAATTCAGACTAGGTTAGTTGATTTATATGCAAAAAGTGAATTGGAAAATAATAGTGAATGGGAGGATTTTGTAAGTTATTTGTTGGTGGAGAATTCTTTTGATTTGAGTTTGGATCAGCGTATTTGCACTTATTGTTTGAAAAAATTAAATGAAAATAGAATGCCTGCAAGAGCAGTTTATAATAATCTTCAGTTGATAGATATTCCTTCTGAATTGATGGATCTAAATACTTATGAATCTATTTTGATTCAATGTGTCCATCCTTTTCAGGCTATTGTTCGCATGGAGCCTAAGACAGGGAAATTGCCTCCATCAGATTTACTGAGAGGATTAAAGGGAAGAGTTGTTTATTTGCCTCTAGATGTAAAGAAAAATATTAATACAATTGGTGTAGAAAGAGTAGAAGAAGATCCTTTAGTTATTCTAGTTAATGGGGTTCCAACAAAGAGTAAGAAAATTTGGCAAGATTTAGTGGATGTTAAAAAAGTCAAGAAGGCAACGTTGTATTTAGTTAAAAACAATGAGTACTACAAACATGTAAGTGTTGGAGTAGAGGAAACAGCTACAGAAGAAGATAGTGATTCTTCAGTTGGTCAAATTGAAAAAGTTGATGTGTCTAGAACTGAAGAAATATATGAACATTATACTGTTCATCCTTTGCATTCCAAAGAAGTAATGGGAAATGCAATTGACTTGTTTCAAATGAAGGCAGCAAAAGGAAGTCCCATTAGTGTATGGGAAGAAAGTTTGGAAGCTCGTTGTTTTCCACAATTATTTCCAACAGGTTGTGGTGGACGATATGATGATCGACCAGTTCAAATTCCTGCAGCTGAATACCGGACTCTAAGATTATATGCAGAAGATCCAAGGTTTCGTCAATGCATTCCATATTTATTTCATCTACTGTTTGAAAGTGATTTGTCTGGGCTTTCTTATGCAGTTAATCATATATTAAAAAGTGGACCTCATTTGCAAAATGTATGTGCAAGGGACTTTATGGAGAAAGTTAATCTGCAAGACAGTATTTTGGAATCTCAGCTAATCAATCTCATGGCATGTCAACGTGGAACCAACGAGTATTGGTTTCGTCGTCATGGAGAATTGAAATGTATGCTAAGAAACTTAGGAACTCCTACATGGTTCCTCACTCTTAGCTGTGCTGAGTATGCCTGGGACGATTTACTTCAATTTCTACGAGAGGCAAATGAAAACATACCAAATATAGAATTGAAAACACCAGGAGAACTGTGTTCTTTAGATCCAGTGAATGTTTGCAGATATTTTAATCATAGATTTGAAGCTATGATGTCTTTTATTACCAACAAAAAAAATCCTCCCCTTGGAGAGGTTTTGGATTTCTTTTGGAGGAAGGAATATCAAGCGAGAGGTGCTCCTCATATACATATGTTGTTGTGGATTAAAGATGCACCCAAATTTGGATCAGATTCAGATGAAACAGTGATGAGTTTCATTGAAGAGTATTCAACATGTGCTGTTCCAAAATCTACTGAAGAAAACAATTTAAGGCAACAAGTTTTACGTTTTCAATCTCATCGTTGTGGAAAGTACTGTCGTCGAAAATTTAAAAACAAGGAAAAGTACTACACGAAATGTCGTTTTGCATTTCCTCGACCAGTGATTTCTAAAGGAAGAGTAAATAATTTGATGTCATCTCTACGACATACTGTGACGAGAAAATCTCCCAAAAACACATATAATTTGAAAAGAAATGAAGAATCTAAGTACATCAACGATTACAACCCAGTGATTTTGTCCATGTGGAATGCTAACATGGATATTCAGTTCGTTGCTGACAACTCTATTGCTGTGGCTCGATATGTGACATCTTACATCACCAAAAAAGAAAAGACAGAACTGAAGGAAATGTGGGAGGACATTTCACATGAAAAGAGTCTAAGCAAGAAATTATACAGTTTCAGTCTGAAGATGTTGTCGCATCGAGAAATTGGAGCATATGAATGTTCTGATCGGTTATCATCAGCAAGTCTCTATGCCAAATCAAGAACAATCATTTGGGTGAGTCTTGGTCTTGCTGCAACACGAAACCGAGTTTTGAAATCTGTACAAGAAATTGAATATTTGGCGGAAAAAGAACCAAACAGTACAGATATTTTGAAGACAAATATGTTGGATACATACTATCCAAATAGAAGTACTCACCTTGAGAACACATGTTTGTATGAAGTTCTTCAAAACTACAGTTATAAGAGGAACATCACAGAAGATATCAATAATGGAAAATATGCACTCATTGGCTATGAAGGATGTCTAGTGAAGCAGAAAAAAGGCCATTTGATTAATCATCGAAAATTGAGTTGTGAAGTTCCAGACAAAAGAGAATTTTACTATTTAGCTCTTTTGCAACTCTTTAAGCCATGGCGTACAGAAGAGGAACTACTTGGAGATTTTCTCTGTTATGAAGACTCTTTTAATGCAACTAAGGATACCATAGAATGTCCTATTTTTCTAAATTATCTGCAAATGTTGAATGAAGAAATGGAGCAAGAAACCACAATTGCTGAAGAGATAGCTAGAAACAGTTCTCAAGATAGTCAGAGTTCTACTTCATTGAGCCAGGATCCACTAGGAGGACCAATTATCCAAAATGAAGCTGCCACTGCCATGGATGAGGTGGAAAGAGCTATGGAACAAGCTCAAGAGGATGGAGTTAACTTAGAAGATTTGGTAACGCAACTAAACATTGAGCAGAAAAAGATATATGATGAAGTCACAGAGCAGATTGAACATGGATTCAGACATGAGAAAAAAGAGTGCTCATGTATATTATTTGACCCTGTCCGACTGTATGTAAGTGGAGAAGCGGGGACAGGAAAAAGTTTTCTAATTAAAGCCGTTGCAAGTTATCTGCAGAAAAGGACTGATTCACCACTGTCTTGTGTTGTAACTGCTCCAACTGGTCTGGCAGCACATAACATTAAAGGGATTACTCTACATCGTTTATTGATGCTGCCAGTTGAACATGATAATAAATTGCATTACAACAAGCTATCTGGAGATGCGTGTTCTGAAGTTTCAAGAGTCTTGAAGAAAATGAAACTTCTTATCATAGATGAAGTAAGCATGGTCTCAAATCTAATGCTTGCTTTTGTGCATTTGAGAATGCAAGAAATTCTTAAAACAGACTATGATGTGTTATTTGGAGGAAAACACATTATTGTTTTTGGAGATCTATTGCAGTTGACTCCAGTAAAAGGACAACCAGTGTTTAAAATGCTCACGCATGAAGATACCAGGAAGTCCCTTGGAAGCATTGGAAATGTTAATATATGGCTAAATTTTAAATATGCTGAACTGCTTCAAAATATGCGACAGGCCAAGGATGAAGATTATAAAAATATTCTACAAGATGTAAGAATTGGAAAAATGACTGAGAAAGGGAAAAAAGCTTTGCATAGTCGATTAATTTCAAATTTGTATGCAAATGAAAACATTCTTCCAGAGAATATTTTTAAAAAAATGACTGAGAAGAAATCTGGGATATGTTTGATGCCAACTCTGCAAGAATGTTCCATCTTCAATCAAAAAATGTTAGACTTAGAAAATGAAGAGATTGTGAAACTGGAAGCAATAGATAAAATAGAGCATATGGGTGCAACAATTGTTTTGTCAGAAAATTTGAAAACTAAATTGCATTCATTGGAGAAAAGTATTTCAAAAACAGCTGGTTTTGAAAAGACTCTGAATGTGTGTTTAAATTGTCGTATCATTTTGAGAAGGAATTTAAATGTTGAAAGCGGTCTGGTAAATGGAGCAATGGGTTATGTTGTTGATTTTGTGAATTACAGAAATAGAGATGGAATTGAATTTTTAAAAATAAAATTTGATGGCATTGAACAAGTACAACAAATAAGTCGTTGTTCTGCTAGATTTTTACTTGTAAAAGACTTATATGTTCGCCGAAAACAGTTTCCTGTTTGTTTGGCGTATGCGGTGACAATTCATAAATCTCAAGGTTTAAGTGTAGATAGTGCATTGGTGAACATTGGAAGATCTGTGTTTAAAGAGGGTATGGCATATGTGGCATTATCTCGAGTCAGAACTTTATCAGGATTGTACTTGATTGCGTGTGATGAGACAAAGATTTCTGCCGATCTAGATTGTGTTAAAGAATACAATAGGTTAAGAAGAGAGTATGCTCCACATTTGCCTCAATATCCTCTGTTTGAAAAACGTGTGGTAGGCCGAAAAAGAAGAAATGAGGATAATTGTAGTGAGGTAGTTGCAAAAAGACAAAAAGTAGAGAAAACTGTAATTGAAAACAGGAAGAAAAAGAATTGTGGAGAAAATGTTGTTGGATTTCAGTTTGAAAACAGTTCTGGTGTCAACTGCTATGCTAATGTAGTGGTTAATGTTGTTTTTTTTCTTAAAAGTTTACAAGAACAGATTGTTGAAAATCGGGATCAAAGATTGTGTGGTTTATTGAATTCTGTGTTTCAGAAATGTAGCAGTGTTACAGCACAAATAGAAAGTGTAACAGAAATTCGAAATATTTTAGATTTGTGTTCTGGTCAAGATAAATTTTCACAGAACATTCAGCAGGATTGTCAGGAATTTTTAATGTATATGTTTGGTGTTTTGGAAGATGAAGGTGTAGATGTAGATAATCTTTTCAGTCTTTCTTATCAATGGCAGCATGACTGCCACAATTGTAGTTTATCAAGTACTACTACAATAGACACTGAAAGATTTATATATTTGACTTTACCAGACTGTAAATCAGTGTCTTTTAAAAATCTAGTTAAAGCAGCAGATCATAATATGGTGTGTACCCAATGTAACTGTACAATGCTGTCCACATTATTTATACAAAGGTATGGGCAGTATATTATTTTAGTTTTCCAACGATGTAGACCTGATGGAACTAAATTGACAACTTCTATCAAAAATTTTGTGGCTTCTCAGTTATCAATTTCTGGAAGGACCTTTACAACTGAAGCTATTATTTATCATGATGGATCTTCGACCACCTCAGGACATTATACATGCTACTTAAAATCTGAAAATGGATGGAGTTACTGCAATGATTCTCATTTAACTTATAAACAACGTTTGCCTTATGACTCTACAAATTCTTATCTAGTGTTTTTAAAACCAAAGTTTTAGTAAAGGGAATTGGCCTTTGAAGACGGGAATAGTTAATAAAAGTTAGTTAGTTAGTTAGTTAATCTAATATTTGAAATTATTTATCTCATGTAGATACTTTAAGTGGATCTCAAAGTAAAAAATACTGATATATCTGACACAAATTGGCCGTGAGGAAAATGTAAGATATGATGTTGTTAGAAGTTGATGAAATCGAAGTTATAGAGCACAGCAGACTTTTTTTCACCAAAAGGACCTTCACTATCTGCAATCTCATGTAGATACTTTAAGTGGATCTCAAAGTAAAAAATACTGATATATCTGACACAAATTGGCCGTGAGGAAAGTGTAACATATGATGTTGTTAGATCTTTTTTCATAGGAAGTCGATGAAATGGAAGTTATAGAGCACAGCAGACTTTTTTCCACCAAAAGGACCTTCACTATCTGCAATTTGGTCTCACGGAAAAGTAAGTGAATCAAAGATTAGTGTACTTATATGAGATGTATGTTTGAATGGGTTTTTTTAAACACAATCTTTTAGATTGTGTTTTTTTTTTCCCGCTGTTATATGATGAAGACTTTGATCTCACTAATTTAAGTGAAATTCAATATATTCTGAGAACAGCAAAAATAAATAATGTAACATATTGTAGAAGTTATTGTGTAGTTTGCATTGTGTAATTTATATTGTGTTCACATTGTCTTATACTCATTTTCTTTTTCACCCTTATTTACCTCTCTTTACTAATTTACACTCTTTTTTCATCGCTGTTTCTTTAGTGCACTTCATTCACAACTTCTTAATCTAATAGGAACTGTCTGCATTTCCTCTGTTCCTTCCACCACTTTTTATCTTTTTCATATTCTCACAGTACCACTGCTTTAGTTTCCTAACCCTCTCTTTCTTTTTCTCCTTTTTTTTTCTTTCGCATCCATTGTACTGTAGTTCACTTAGTTCTTCCTTTTGTCTTTCTGTGTACTTACTCTCTCACTCCTGTTTTATCCATCGTTCTATACTAACTTCATTCCTTTCATCCCTTCACTCTGTTACTTTACTTCACTCACTCTCAATCATCTTCTATTCCTCTTTTTTATTTATAGTTTCTCAATCAGACTTCTCTCCTTTTCACTCATTTTTCTTTTATTTTCTTATCTTTACTGATTTTGATTTGATATCTTACATTCTTTTAGTATCTTATTTACCTTTAGGAATTTGTTCTCTTTCTATTTCTTTTTCCTTTTTTTTTCTCTTTCTACATTACTTTCTTTCTGTTTTTGTATCCTTCACTATTGCATCATTTCTTAGTAAACTTTTGTAGATTTTTAAACCTCATGAACTGTTGTTTCTATTTTATTATATATTTTTAAGAAATTATAACGTGTTTTTTCTTTTATCTTTCATAGATACAAGTTTGCATTGATTATATGGTAAGTGTGTTTACAAAATCTTTTTTGTTATCACCTTTTGTTTTATTTTCACTATTTTTCTGTCACCCTACCGCACCCCTATTTCCTTACTTTGCTTCCCTCACTTATTCTTTTGTTCCATGTTTACTTCCGACCACATTCAATTTCTTTCAGTACTTCTGCCTATGCACACTCCTTCACTTACCTTTTTTACTGGTTCACTTAGTCCCTTTGTGACAGTCCTTCTTTTACTCTCTCTCTTGTTTGTCTCTATTACTCCCCATGTGTTACCCTTATTCACTTACATGTACCCTCTTTCACCCCTTTTTACTTATATTCACTGATATTTACTTTCCCTCAATCACTGCTATTCTTTTCCTCTGATTCCGTCACTACCTGACATTCCCATACTTAACTGTCCTTCTTTTTACTTTCAACATCCATTTACAATCTCCCTTAACCTCTGCTTTAGTCTTCTTCCTATTTCTTCTTTCTTTTGCTCCCTTATTCATTTTTCTTTTCTCAGTTACTTCCTTTTACACTTTTTATCTGTCTTACTATCTATTACACAGTCCCTCCTTCATTTTTTTTTCTTTTTTTTTGTTAGTGCGCTGACGGTACGCGCACCGGTGCGCGCACCGAAAGCGAAATATAAAAAAAAATATTTTAAATTAAAAATATTATCTCAATATACATTATAGTGTTCATTTTTACAAAAACATACTTTAGCAATTCACTAAAAAACACATAGGTATGAGTCTATATAAAAAGTTAGGAATTAGCATTAAAAAAACCTATGAAATTCACTGAAAAAACCAAAGGTTTCACACCAGTTATAGTTAGGAATTAGCATTTAAAAAACCTATGAAATTCACTGAAAAAACCATAGGTTTCACACCAGTTATAGTTAGGAATTAGCATTTAAAAAACCTATTAAATTCACTGAAAAAACCATAGGTTTCACACCAGTTATAGTTAGCTGGAAATTTTACTGATATAAAACCATTGAAATTCCCACGTTATAGTTAGTCGGACTCACTATAACTTGCGCGTGCAATGCACTGCTGATGACATCACATATTACATCACTCATGACATGGTCAGTGACATCACTCATGACACCATCCTTGTGACATAGTGACAGACCTCCTTTCACTATAATGTAACCCTTGAGACACATATTCAAAAATAGAAACTGAAATTTTTAAAAAAATGGAGATACCTATATCAGTTACAACAAGCAATTCAGTAATTCCACTATCTATATACACATCCACTCATTCACCAATAGTTTTATATAGTCACTCATACATATACTCACTCATCATATGAAGTGATACACCTATACATCCTGTTACACACCGACATTCATCCAAAAGTTACTCACACACATATTCACACGTGCAGATAAACTATTGGACATCCATTTATTTGAATATAGAGTTATACACACACTTCCACCTTACTTCTATTTAAAATTACACATATTTATTCTCTTAAACAATCACTTATAGAAACACATACTTATTTAAACAGGAACTCTTACAATCTCTTACTCTCACATATACTCACTTATATACATCAATATTCATATATACTAGATTAAAACATATGTAGTTACTGATAAAGACACTAGTGAGACAGTCATTCACTCACTAACAAACACATATAGACACTCATCCACCCATACAGTCCTGTACATATGCTGTCTTCAAAACATAGAAACAGAGAGTCAGTCACTCATGCATCTATGTGCTAAGTAATACCCCCACCAAACCATATAGACACTCATACTGATACTAAGAGAAACATCTAATAACCCATATACATACGCATGTAGCTACTTACCAACACATGTAGCCACTTATACACAAAGTAAAACACTAATATATATATTTAAATATTTAAACATTACTCACTAATATTTACTTTTTCAGAAAGGCACATATTCACTGGATGGTGTCATCAGTGATGTCATGAGTGATGTCACTGACCATGTCATGAGTGATGTAATATGTGATGTCATCAGCAGTGCATTGCACGCGCAAGTTATAGTGAGTCCGACTAACTATAACGTGGGAATTTCAATGGTTTTATATCAGTAAAATTTCCAGCTAACTATAACTGGTGTGAAACCTATGGTTTTTTCAGTGAATTTAATAGGTTTTTTAAATGCTAATTCCTAACTATAACTGGTGTGAAACCTATGGTTTTTTCAGTGAATATATATATATATATATATATATATATATATATATATATATATATATATATATATATATATATATATATATATATATATATATATTTATTTTGCGAGAGATATAATCATCTTATACATGATCTTTTTCGCTTGATTTATATCACAAATAATTTCAAGACTCAGCTCAGCTCAAGAGCCTCGGCTCTGGCCTGGCTCTCTCTGTTAATTTGTTGGCTCGCCCACCTCTACTTTCTTTCTCCGAATCCTTGCGGCCAGCAGCAGATGCAGTGATGGAGAAACGCAAGTGACAGTAGTTTGCCATCCCTGTATTCACTCAGTGGTGGTGTTGAAACTGCTGTTCCTAAGAGGTACATGAGCTGCAGTGTAAAACAAGCATTGACAAAGCCAGTAGGTCTCCTACTGCTTTTGTTCATGCAGTACACTGTACATCATGAATACACAGATGATAAAAGGTGCAATGACGTGCCCTTTCATTTTGTATGCATGTATCTGTGATGACGTATGCACAAGCAGGTGTCACTACCCAAGCACACATGAATCACCTTGCTTGCTCGCTTCCAAAATGACATGAGTGGATCTGTTTTTAAAAGTGTATCGAGGGGCGTGGCCAAGATGACGGAGTTAGAGGACGCTTCTTCTCGCAGCTCCCCGACCCGACTAGGCCCGAGCCCTGAAATATAGCTTTTCTCCCCCCACCGGAGCTTAACCGCACGGGGAGAGGCGGAGGAACCTGAGGAGAAGACGCTGGTCGAGTCCTAGCCTCCGTTTAGCCTCAGGGTAGCCCGTCGGACGGTGTCGGAGGTCCGGCCCGGGAAGCGTGAAGAGGAGGAGGCCGATCCCAGAGCACGTCGACCGGACGCACGTCGCGCCCATTGCCGCTGGGAGTGCGCAGCTGGAGAAGATACTGCAGCGCTACGACTGGGAGGTCTTGAGTGCCTGGCGGGACCACCGGATCAGCCCCGTAGGAGCGGCAGGGTGCGGTGCGCGAGTCCCAGCCTACTCGTATGACCGCCCACCGGGAGAGTATCGGAGCAGCAAGGGAGTGGGCCCCGGGACTCGCGCGGAGCCTTCCCTCCCCAGCCCCTCCAGTGGCAAGACTCTACGGCTTCGTGGACGCCGAGGACCACAGCAAAACCGGCGTCCTCTGGCCCCGCAGCTTGTACTGTCAATGCCAGAGCGATTCTTGGCCATTGGCTCTGTGACGCACAACGAAATTAGACGGAGGTGGAAGATGGCGGTCTCGCCCTGAGAGGCCTCTGTTGACAGCTGTGGCTGGGGAGTCTTGCACGTTACCGGAGGGATCCACAGCGCCTCTCCCTTCAGGAGTGATCGGGGGCATAAGGAGGAGACGATCGCCGGTGATACCATCCGGGCCGAGTGGAGCCCGCGACAGACGGAAACCGGCGAGGCCTATAGGAGGAGTGAACATCCCGTCATAGCGACCACGTCTGGAGCCTAGCGTGATGTACCCTGAGGTGCTATCCCCAGGCACTGCTTGGTGCAGTTGCCGGTGGCGATCACCAGTCCCTTATCTGATCTAGGGCACCACCGGCGGACCGAGACACTTCGAGTAGAAGGGGACGGGAGACCTGGCCCGCACTCACTCCAAGATGGCGTCGGGCAGAGGCGCCAAGCGGGGAGAACGCACTCTCCCCAACATGCTCAGCAGATCCCAGCAAAGAGGGGATAGGGGGCCGCTATCAGCAAGCCCTGCCGGAGGATCGCAGGGTGCGAATGGAGGAGAACCGCCGGTCACCAGATCGTTCCTTGAGTCACTATTCAGCACCCTCAGAGACGACTTTCAGACGCTAAAACAGGAAGTGGTGGGTGAGGTTCGGGAGGTGCGCAGAGAGGTAGAAGAGATCGGGGAGCGAGTGGCCACGGTGGAGGGCACGAACCACCGTATTGATGAGGAGTTAGTCCTCCTGCAACAAGAGGTGTTGCGCCTCAGAGAACAGCACTTAGATCTGCAAATGCACAATGAGGACCTTGAGAACCGCTCTAGGCGAAAGAATATTCGAGTCCGGGGGGTTCCGTCCTCGGATGAAGGCTCAGATATAGCTGGCTACCTGAGAGACTTGTTCCGAGCTATCCTGGGTGAACCACCTGAATTCCCGGTCAGGATTGATAGAGTGCACCGAGTGGGCCCGCCACGATGAGCATCGGCACCCCCTCTGGACATCTTGGCCTTCCTCCTGGATTTCCCACTGAAGGAACGCATCATGGCTGAGGCCCGGAAACAGTCCACGTTCACTTTCTGTGGCCACTCTGTGGGACTGTATCAGGACTTGTCCGCCATTACTCTTCAAAAACGGAAATCATTCAAGATCGCCACGGACTTCCTGAGAGAGCACGCAACACCCTATGCCTGGGGTCACCCCTTCCGCCTTATCTTTCAATGGAATGGCGCGATGCATCAACTTAGATCACTTCAGGAAACCTGTGAGGTTCTGGGGATCACGGCGGAGGAGGAAGACACGAACACGTCGAGCCAGAGGCGCGGCCCCAGAGACGGGTGGCAGAGGGTGTCACGGAGACGAGGGTTGGCCAACCCCAGAAGGCCGGACTCGCCCACCATTAGAGCCAACATGGCGGATGCAGTCTCCGAGGCGGCCAGAAGCAACACCTCCAACGGTGATGTGGCTCTTACAGCATAATGACGCTCCGGGGGGAGAACACCACAGCCTTACTGGAGAAGCAGGTTCGGGTCTTGGAGGGCGGGGGTTGGGGGGGAAGAGGGAGAGGGGGTAAGTGGCCGGACGTCCACACTGGTAACTCACCACAGGCTTGCCCGAGGGCATGACTGGGACTGACATTTGTTTAGACTTCAGGGGTTTGTTGGGGGGCGTGGGAGGAGGGCGCCGGGTTGGTTGCATGAGGGGTTTGTTGGGGTGTAGAGGGTGTTTGGGGAAGGGGGAGGGGGAGGATGGGCAGCTTGGGGGGCGTTTGATGGGAATTGGGGGGGGAGTCACGGGGACCGTCCAGTGCTATTGTGCCAGTCATCACAGCCTTGCTGTGCTACTATCCATTGTCTACACCGCACCCACCTCTTTTAGGCCGTGACACACTGCTTCTACCTTGGTTTTACCCCCACAGATGACGGCTTTCACAGTAGTTACCCTTAACGTGAAGGGATTGAATAACCCTGTCAAGAGAAGGGCGGTCCTTTCCTTATTGGAGAATACCCACGCAGACATTTGTCTCCTGCAGGAGACTCACCTCCTAGCCAAAGACTGCCAGAGGATGCGCTCCCATAAATTCCCCACGCAACTCTTCTCCTGCAATACCACTAAGACCGCTGGGGTTGCAATTTTGGTATCCAAAACGTTTAAGGGAGAGATCCTCCATAAGTTTGCTGAGCAGAAGGGTAGACTCCTGGCCTATAGGGTTACATTTGGGGGACTGATTTTCACTATTGGATCGATGTATAGCCCCAATAAACACCAATAACGATTCCTACACTCGGCTGTGGTGGATGTCACCGTCACACCAGATAGACACATAATCATAGGGGGAGATATGAATATGGTATTCGACTCTTCCCTGGATAGGTCGGTGCAGAGGCGCCCGCAGACTGGGGAGATCTTGCAGACGGGCAAACGCCAACTAGAGGAGTCAGTTATCCATGACCTCTGGCGTTGCTTACACCCCACCACCCGGGACTATTCTTATTATTTGCACGCCCACAAGACCTACGCTCGTCTCGACCATCTATTGGTCTCGAAGCCGGTCCGCGACTTAGCCACAGCTTCGGCGATTGGGGTTCTCTCACTATCGGACCACGCCCCGGTTAGGGGAACGTTCCAATTGCCACCGATGTCGCCTAGGCGTGGAGTGTGGTGCCTCAGAGATACCTTGCTGCATAAACAGACGGTGATAAAGCATATTCAAGACTCAATTCGGGAATACCAGGAGCACAATGATAATGGTGACACTACCCTGGCAACGCAATGGGCGGCTCTGAAAGCGGTGCTACGAGGGGAATTTATTGCCATCTCCTCCACTGGGAATAGGGAGCGCCAACAGAAGCGTGAGGAACTCACTGACAAAGTGCGAGAATTGGAACAGGTCCACCAGAGGACGGGGGCTCCCAGAATCTGGAAGCAGCTTAAGGCTGCGAGGAAGCTTTTGGCAGCCTTAGATATGGACAGGGCGGAATATGCTGCATTGCGCTTGAAGCATGCATATTATACAGGTGGGGATAAGTGCGGGAAACTCCTGGCGCACAAGCTTAGGGAAGCACATCAGAGGCACTTAGTGAAGGAACTATCGACACCCGCTGGGGGTTCAGTAACGGAAGACGACCAAATAGCTGAAGGCTTCCGCCGATTTTATGCTGATCTCTACAAGGGCGAACCCCCATCATCGCAAGCAGAGGAGGGCTACCTGGCCTCGGTTGGCCTTCCCTCTCTCACTCCGGAGCAAGCAGAATATCTCGAAAGGGACATTCGGGTGGAGGAAGTAATCACGGCCATCTCCAAGCTCAAACATGGGAAGGCCCCGGGCCCTGATGGTTATACTGCCCTCTTCTATAAAACTTTCTGCCCTACGTTGGCCCCGATCCTCACGCGCCTATTTAATTCCTTCTCCGTTCCTGGAGCTATTTGCTTAGGGCAACGGTCTCAGTTATTCCTAAACCGGGGAAAGATCGGACGCAATGTGGCTCCTACAGGCCAATCTCTCTCTTGAATATTGACCTTAAGCTGTATTCTGGGATCCTGGCGGCCCGTCTGGCGCTTCACCTTCCGGGACTAGTGGAATCGGATCCAGCCGGGTTCGTGCCGGGGAGGCAAACGGTGGATAACACCAAGAGGGTGGTCCATGTACTGGAGAAAGCCTCCAGGATACCCGGGGAAAGGATGTTGCTAGCAGTTGATGCGGAGAAAGCCTTCGACAGGGCGCATTGGCCATACCTAGAGAAAGTTTTAGCGAAAGTAGGTATTGGCGAGAAATTTCGCACTCTGGTGTTTAACTGCTACAAGTTTCCATCAGCAGTGGTACGGGTTAATGGCTGCAGCTCCGAATAGTTCGCGATAGAGAGGGGCACTAGGCAGGGGTGTCCATTATCCCCGCTTTTATTCGCACTTTATATGGAACCCCTGGCCCAGAGAATACGCCAGAATCCGAATGCGCTGGGAATTAGGATGGGGGAATATACCCACACTATCAGTCTGTATGCAGATGATATCATTCTGACATTAGCGGATCCGGGGAGGGCGCTCCCTGCATGCATTGATGAGATGGAGACCTTTGCTGCTATAGCAGGCTTCAAGATGAATATGGGGAAATCGGCGGCCCTTGACGTCTCGCTCACCACGGCCACCAGGACTGACTTGCAGAGGCGGTTTCCCATGCACTGGTCGAAAGACCTGGTGCCCTACCTTGGCATTCTTCTTGCACCCACGCTACCCGCTATGGTGACTGCGAACTACTCTGCCCTAGGTTCGAAAATTAAGGAGGAACTGGGCCGCTGGAACAAGGGCACGTTGTCCTGGCTAGGCAGAATTGCCGTGGTAAAAATGACCATCTTGCCGCAGGCGCTGTACCTGTTTCGCGCCCTGCCGCTGCAGCCCCAGAAAAGGATGTCTGCTGCAGATTCAGGCGGACATTGCGCGCTTCATATTGCAGGGCCGTAAACCTAGACTCAAGAGGGCCTTGGCTACCCTGGCACCTGAGGCGGGGGGACTGGGAATACCGGACCTCCGTAAATATTTTCAGGCGGCACAGCTACGGTATCTCGTAGAGTGTAGCAAATGGGAGACCGACAAACACTGGCTTTTTCAAGACCAGGCAGTGGCGGGCCGGACCTTGCAGGAAGTCCCCTTTTTGCGACGGACACATCGCCCTCCCAATTTATATGCATCTTACATCACACGGGTTCCCATGAGGGTGTGGGACGCCACGAACTTGACTCATACACTTACCACCTTCCCCTCTCCGTTCACGCCATTGATCGATAACCCAGAGTTTCACCCTGGCATGGAACCGGGGGCTTTTGCACGCTGGCGGGCTGCGGGATGCAGAGCACTCTTTCATCTGTATGGCCCAGATGGCATTATTCCGTTCCCAGAGCTCAGGAAAGAATATCAGTTGCCGGAAATGGAAAGATTGCGCTATATGCAGGTGCGCCATTGGGCGCTGCAACCACAGATACGGGAGTCGGCAGATTGGAAGCTCCTTCCATATGAGAAATGGCTTATAACACGCACCTCAGACAAGAAACTTATTTCAGACTTGTACAAATTTTTGCAGCCCTCCCCTTTTGACCTTTATAACCCTGGTAGGGAACGATGGTAAAGAGAACTGGGGAGATCCTTAAGCCGTAAGGAGTGGGACAGCATTGCCTATAGGGCTCGATGTAGGAGAGTAGGGTCTGCAATCCTATGATCACCCAGATTTTTTGCTTTTGTTTCACTGGTTTACGACTTTCTCTGGCTGTGGGCCTGCCAATCAGACCCACAGCCTGGCTGTTCTCTTTCTAAATTACGATATGTGCCCTAGGTGCATTTACCAATTGGTACTGGGCCACCTTATCAGACCCCGTAACGCAGGGCATAGGTGTACCCAGGGCCGCCAGAGGCTGCAGCATGTATTATGCCACCCCTGGCTGGCCTCCTAAATTTGACACAACTGGCTGCACGACAGCTGGGGCGAAGTCGTGTAATCACCCTTCGCTTTAGGTATAGTAGTTCTATATCTAACCATACAATGGACACCCGAGTTCCTATCAGTCACTCCTATGGCAGGCCTTAACAATCCTGAAGGCAGAGTGCGTGGGCAGGGCTCGACACTCCGCATATCACACTGGGCTCACGGAAACATTTACAAAAGTGTCCACATACTGGTATTACACGCCTCAGAGATTGCATGAGATGAATCGCAACATTGACGCCACTTGCTGGCGAGCATGCGGGCAAATGGGCACACTCACTCACGTTTTATGGGAATGCCCGATGCTCTCCCTTTACTGGAAAGAGGTCCTAGACATGATCGACTCCAATTTTGAGATTGAATTGCCCCGCTTTCCAGCATATGTCCTGCTTGGCTTACCCAACGGGCTGATGTATCCTCTGAGGTCTCGTAGAGGGAGGCAAATTGCAATAGCATTGGGTTCTGCTGTACAGAATATACTTATTCATTGGCGCACCACCACACTCCCCTCCACCACAGGGTGGTTGCATAGATTATGGCATGTCCTGGGGATGGAAAAATTGTCGCTTATGGTGGCGGGAGAGGTGGAGCTGTTTAATGAGCTGTGGCAACCGTTTCACTCATTGCTTGTAGGGGAATTTACAGAGCTTACATGCCCCAGATATCTCCGCCTGTTGAGGTTGACTACATTGGCAGATTCGAATGGCCAACGTGCCTAGACATGAGAGCACTGGGGAGGGAGGAGCGGTTTAGGGGAGGAGGGCGGGTGATGTTCTGAGGCACTGGACGGGGGTAGAGGGAAGGGACTTGGTTGGGTTCGGGGAGGAGGGGAAGTTGGGGAGGGTTTGTTCACTTTGGAGCGCCTGGTTGTAGCATACGCACCAGCCATCACATTTGGATGTACGCTACTCTTTTCAGGACCCTAACACGCTGGTGCGCTATTATATGATTGTATCGGACGCTTTGCTCCTTTGTGTCAACTGTTTGTTTTTCTTTTCATTTTGTGAATGCTCAATAAAAAGCTTTAAACCTAAAAGTGTATCGATCTGAAATGGGTTTGTAAAAAAATGTTAAAAAGATGTGGCGCAAAAGTACTTT
>NW_028253948.1:0-126527 GCF_964263255.1 Lissotriton vulgaris
TGTTTCTCCCCTGAGTGACTAAAAAAAAGATAAAAATAGAATATATATATATATATATATATGGAAACACCGACCCCTCCGTAAAGAAAGCCAGAGGACACCAGGGGAACTTCTCGGGAGCACTTTATTTACTGCTTGTAAATGGCATGATGCATTTCGGCGTGGTGCCTTCTTCGGATGCCGCAAGCTGAACGGAAACGCTCCTCCTCTCACCCTTGATATGCACAGGTCCTCCCAATTAACGGAGGTCAGCTGGCTCCACCCACTGCAAAATTTCAGCTGCAGTTCAAAGTAGTTGGACTGCAGTTCCCAACATGCAGTGCAATTGTAAGTACCGTTAGTGAAGCTTGATAAGGCTGTGAATCCTGGCAAGCAGTGCGAGTGTTGTGCACAAGGAGAGCCTCCGAGAATAAAAGTAAAAGCGCTTCCTCGGGTCCCCAACGTTCCGGCCTCATTATCAAAGTCCGACCGAGCCATGAAACTCGGATGCCGTGATCCTGTTTCCCTCGTGAAGTCACGGGCTGTTCATGACAGTGGCCACTTGCCTGATCCGACTCTGAGGCGGTCCTGCAAAATCCGAACCTCGGGTAATTTTCAGTAAGTCACCAACATTTGCAGGACACTTGAACAGAACGGGTCCTCTTCACGTGCTGCTGGCGGGCACGTCAGATATGGAAACACCGACCCCTCCGTAAAGAAAGCCAGAGGACACCAGGGGAACTTCTCGGGAGCACTTTATTTACTGCTTGTAAATGGCATGATGCATTTCGGCGTGGTGCCTTCTTCGGATGCCGCAAGCTGAACGGAAACGCTCCTCCTCTCACCCTTGATATGCACAGGTCCTCCCAATTAACGGAGGTCAGCTGGCTCCACCCACTGCAAAATTTCAGCTGCAGTTCAAAGTAGTTGGACTGCAGTTCCCAACATGCAGTGCAATTGTAAGTACCGTTAGTGAAGCTTGATAAGGCTGTGAATCCTGGCAAGCAGTGTGAGTGTTGTGCACAAGGAGAGCCTCCGAGAATAAAAGTAAAAGCGCTTCCTCGGGTCCCCAACGTTCCGGCCTCATTATCAAAGTCCGACCGAGCCATGAAACTCGGATGCCGTGATCCTGTTTCCCTCGTGAAGTCACGGGCTGTTCATGACAGTGGCCACTTGCCTGATCCGACTCTGAGGCGGTCCTGCAAAATCCGAACCTCGGGTAATTTTCAGTAAGTCACCAACATTTGCAGGACACTTGAACAGAACGGGTCCTCTTCACGTGCTGCTGGCGGGCACGTCAGATATGGAAACACCGACCCCTCCGTAAAGAAAGCCAGAGGACACCAGGGGAACTTCTCGGGAGCACTTTATTTACTGCTTGTAAATGGCATGATGCATTTCGGCGTGGTGCCTTCTTCGGATGCCGCAAGCTGAACGGAAACGCTCCTCCTCTCACCCTTGATATGCACAGGTCCTCCCAATTAACGGAGGTCAGCTAGCTCCACCCACTGCAAAATTTCAGCTGCAGTTCAAAGTAGTTGGACTGTAGTTCCCAACATGCAGTGCAATTGTAAGTACCGTTAGTGAAGCTTGATAAGGCTGTGAATCCTGGCAAGCAGTGCGAGTGTTGTGCACAAGGAGAGCCTCCGAGAATAAAAGTAAAAGCGCTTCCTCGGGTCCCCAACGTTCCGGCCTCATTATCAAAGTCCGACCGAGCCATGAAACTCGGATGCCGTGATCCTGTTTCCCTCGTGAAGTCACGGGCTGTTCATGACAGTGGCCACTTGCCTGATCCGACTCTGAGGCGGTCCTGCAAAATCCGAACCTCGGGTAATTTTCAGTAAGTCACCAACATTTGCAGGACACTTGAACAGAACGGGTCCTCTTCACGTGCTGCTGGCGGGCACGTCAGATATGGAAACACCGACCCCTCCGTAAAGAAAGCCAGAGGACACCAGGGGAACTTCTCGGGAGCACTTTATTTACTGCTTGTAAATGGCATGATGCATTTCGGCGTGGTGCCTTCTTCGGATGCCGCAAGCTGAACGGAAACGCTCCTCCTCTCACCCTTGATATGCACAGGTCCTCCCAATTAACGGAGGTCAGCTGGCTCCACCCACTGCAAAATTTCAGCTGCAGTTCAAAGTAGTTGGACTGCAGTTCCCAACATGCAGTGCAATTGTAAGTACCGTTAGTGAAGCTTGATAAGGCTGTGAATCCTGGCAAGCAGTGCGAGTGTTGTGCACAAGGAGAGCCTCCGAGAATAAAAGTAAAAGCGCTTCCTCGGGTCCCCAACGTTCCGGCCTCATTATCAAAGTCCGACCGAGCCATGAAACTCGGATGCCGTGATCCTGTTTCCCTCGTGAAGTCACGGGCTGTTCATGACAGTGGCCACTTGCCTGATCCGACTCTGAGGCGGTCCTGCAAAATCCGAACCTCGGGTAATTTTCAGTAAGTCACCAACATTTGCAGGACACTTGAACAGAACGGGTCCTCTTCACGTGCTGCTGGCGGGCACGTCAGATATGGAAACACCGACCCCTCCGTAAAGAAAGCCAGAGGACACCAGGGGAACTTCTCGGGAGCACTTTATTTACTGCTTGTAAATGGCATATATATATATATTCACAGAAAAAACCATAGGTTATAGTGGATATATAGTTAGGAATTTGCATTTACAAAACCTTGAAAATTCAATGAAAAAACCATAGGTTATAGGCCATATATAGTTAGGAATTCGCATTTACAAAACCTTATTTTACTCGCATAAAACCATTGAAATTCCATATATAGTTATTTGTCATTTGAGATGTCATCAGTGATGTCATCAGTGATGTCACTGACCATGTCATGAATGATGTAATATGTGACATCATCAGCAGTGGATTGCGGGTGCGCGATATATAGTTAGCGCTTCTAACTATATATGGAATTTCAATGGTTTTATGCGAGTAAAATAAGGTTTTGTAAATGCGAATTCCTAACTATATATGGCCTATAACCTATGGTTTTTTCATTGAATTTTCAAGGTTTTGTAAATGCAAATTCCTAACTATATATCCACTATAACCTATGGTTTTTTCTGTGAATTTCATTGGTTTTTTAATAGCAAATATGAAAAGCTTTAAAATGTCAAGTACGTGATAGATAAAAACATTTTCGTATTTATGCACGCTGATGTGCTTTGAACGCTGCACCCCCCCCCCTCCCCTCTTTTGCCTTAGTAGTACTCTCTCTTTGCAGATACTGAAGGGTAGTTAACGCAGGCCTTTACCCCCGTTGTAATCCGTCGTGCCTCCTTGTCTCTCCATTTGATTCTCTTTGGATCATTCTCTATTTACAAACAAGCACAAAGTCGCAATACTCTGTTTAGTCTTTGCAGATAGTGAAAAATCGTGTAAAAAAATAAAAGTAATCGAGCAAAATCAGTAGGCCACTAATTGGATCTCTTTTTGACCTCGCTAAAATAGAAATATTAGGAACAACCCTTCATGAGAAATACGAAAATAGTGAGATGAACTGAGCTCCACACCATGAGGGCTGCAAGACAGCTCGGCTCCATCACCCATCCCGCACAAAATAACGACAAACCCTATGCAAATATTAAAAATATAGACAACACACCAGCAAAGAAACAGGGTAAAACATTTTATTAACTAACTATTTACATAACGTTGGTTTATAAGATGATGTCAGTAGTGGACCGATGTGTGAATAGATCGAAAACAGCACAAGGCTCCAAGATCCGGATGGCAAGCTCCTGGATGTTGGGTGCCATAGTTTAGAGTTCTGAATTTCAGCCTTTTTCAATGCCTGTGCTTTGTTGAATCAAAATGGCGGTTTGACACAAAGCTGACTCAAGCGTTGTTACTGATGCTATGCAGACCAAAACTGGTTTTCAGTTTGTACATTTTTCTAGATTTTTCAATCCAAGTTTGGTTGACTTTGTAGAACGATGGCTTCAGATTTTCAACATACGGTGTGGTGGCGCTGACTGGGAGGGGGCGCTTCGCTCCTGCCCCCTCCCCAAGTAAGATTTTCATACGTGAAAGTACGTTAATGGTTTTGGTCCCTGAGATGCTTCGATGTCACTACCATTCTCAAATAGCATAAGTTCTGGATGTTGGGTGCCATAGTTAAGAGTTCTGAGCAGTGCTTGTAACACTGTCTGAAGCTTATTTCCACCTACTGCAGCTTCACTATTCTCAAAGTAAGTGAGTGTCGTTTGTGGACCTGACTGCATTAGAAAACAATGTGATATGTTACCTTCCTAAACAGCTTGACGGAGGCCCCTGAGGGGCGGTGTGATGGCCATGGACTCGGAGAAGACGCTTGGCTCCGACACCCTCCCCAAGTCTTATAGCACTGGTGTAGCCTGAGATCGCCCCCGACATAGGCGGCCGGCTCCCGGGGTCCGGCGGAACTTTTTGCCTTTTGATGACTCTTCAATTCTGGACCTTGTCCCACAATCCGTTTGACCTGAAGACAAGCTGTAGTGGGGCGCCCCTTTATCGTTTTAGTTGCCATTCCGCCCGCTTTTGCTACACTGTGCCTCTTCCGCCATTCAGCTGTTTACCGCCCGCTCTTGCGACTACAGCGTCTCGCTCACCATGTAGTTCAGATGCGCCCGCTCTTGCGGTGCAGCGATAGGCGGCTGCCACAGGACTCTCAAAATGGCGGCCGGCTCTTCGGTTTTGGGCCTGGTCCACTAAAATGGCCCTGGGACACCTTGGAACTCGGACGCTTGTCTGCTAGGGCTTGGTTCCCATTCTCGAAAAGCGTCCCCTCAGCCGTGAAGATTCTACAAAAGTCTTGGGGGCCTCCGACTCCCGCAGGCTTCTGGTGGGGAGCGGCTGCCATGATTGCTCGTGGAATGGCCACGACGGAGCTACGAGATGGTAGTGGTCTCATGCTGACGCCAGCTTTAGTCTGAAACATCCAGAAACACTGTAGACTACCAATTCGATCAGTTCCGGTAGCGCCCCAACATGACCCGGAAGAGAAGAACTTGCCCTCCCCTCTTTGACTGATGGTTCTTGTTGCCTGTCCCCTCTGTTGTCATTTAACAGAACTTTTTGGACTGCTGAAAGGGGTTGTGTTCTGAACGCTGGTTGGTGGAGACATTTAGACTATATTCTTGACCTACGTTGTCGCGTAATGCGTTTTATGACACGCCGCGTTAGCGCACCCGGAAGTGATCCGAGGCGCGGCGCGCAGCGCGTAACGTAAGCATAACAGGTCATGTGACTTGTTAATAAAACTTTTCATTGGTTCATTTTACTTTTGTTAATTTAATGATGAAAAGCTTGGTCATATGACCTAAAAATTACGCTTTTTATTATTTTCGAACAATATTTTTTTTTCAAACATATGTTATAATATTCCAGGCTAAGGTACTTTCCCGGAAAATTTACAACTGTCTTGCAAGTAAAATATATTCCTTTTTCGAGAAAAAGGGCGTTTCTTCCTTCCATGACGGAGCCGTTGAGTAAAAGAGATTCGGCCTGCTGTCTTAGTCGCCGATACGCCTGATTATCAGATTCTTATCGATCACTTTATGTTGCAGACATGAAAAACACAACTGCCCTTGACCATTTATCTTTACTGCGTTCCTACATATTATACCTTTTATCCGTCATGTAATTGGACTGCTTTATTTCACTTGCCTTTTACTGATTCGAAAACAGTCACTAAAAGTAAAAACTTTACAAATGAAAATACTACTACCGTGTTTTGTTTTAAAAACCTTTATTGTGAAAATGTCAGTATACAAATACGGGCCTATAACCACGTGGGCCGGCCACGGAGCAAACTGAAATCGTATATGATGAGGAGACATTTACACTGTAGAAGAACGTAACGAGCGGGCCATTAGGTGACAAGAACAAAGGTGTCTAACAGTTGCGGAATCGGTGGACGTACATTTTGTAATTAAAATACGACAGGGCCACTTACAATAACATTTTCTAGATATACATTTGCGGGCAAAGAGTTACGAGTCCCATTTATACCGGCGCCATTTTGGGCGAGGCCGGGCAGGTCCAAGATATAGTCAAAATGTCTCCACCAACCATCGGCCAGACCAGAACCCCTTTCGGCCCTTTATGCTACAAGATGGTGTCTTCCATTCAGAAAATATTGGTGGCAGCATTTTGAAAGGAAACAGAAACAGCCGTTCTCCTAGTGAGTTTCACATTGTTACATTTAGGAAGAATGTTGAAGAGTAGTATGTGGAAAATCTGAAGCCATTTTTCTACAAACTCTCAATCAGACTTGGATGGAAAAAAAAAACCTGAAGAATGTACAAACTGAAAACCAATTTTTGTCTGTATAGCACCAACAGTAACGCTTGAGTCAGCTTTGTGTCAAGCCGCCATTTTCATTCAATCAATAGCGTCCCCCTGCACACATTCAGGGACCTGGTCGTGTCTTCAGATGAAACGCATTGTAGGAAAAGAAGCAGAAAGGAAAAGGCAAAAAGTTCCGCCGGACCTAGTGAAGCTGCAGCAGGTGCAAATAAGCTTCAGACAGTCTTACAAGCACTGCTCAGAAATCTCAACTGAGGCACTCAACATCCAGGACTTGCCATTCGGATCTTGGTGCCTTGTGCTGGTTCCGACCTATTCACACATCGGTCCACTACTGACATCACCTCATAAGCCAACGGGGCACCCCACGCCGACTTTCGGCGCAGCATTGTAGGATGGCCACACCAGTGCGGCAACTTGCTGGACACAACATCGGGGCCATCCAGATCTCGGCGCGTTCGACTCACTGTACCGCAACAGTGACCGCAACTCAGCTGGACACGCCGTCTTTCGGCGCAGCATTGTAGGATGCCACACCAGTGCGGCAATTTGCTGGACACCACCTCGGTGCCATCCGGATCTCGGCGCGTTCGAGTCACTGTACCGCAACAGTGACCGCAATTCAGCTGGACACGCCGTCTTTCGGCGCAGCATTGTAGGATGGCCACACCAGTGCGGCAATTTGCTGGACACCACCTCGGTGCCATCCGGATCTCGGCGCGTTCGAGTCACTGTACCGCAACAGTGACCGCAATTCAGCTGGACACGCCGTCTTTCGGCGCAGCATTGTAGGATGGCCACACCAGTGCGGCAATTTGCTGGACACCACCTCGGTGCCATCCGGATCTCGGCGCGTTGTGCTGCCTTCGGCCTATTCGCACATCGGTCCGCTACTGACGCCGCCTCACGTGCCAACGGATTTTCTACGCTTTTTGTAGCCCTATGCCGCATAACAGGTCATGTGACTTGTTTATAAAACTTTTCATTGGTTCATTTTACTTTTGGTTTCCTAAAGATGGAAGGCTTGGTCATATGACCTAAAAATAACACTTTTCATTGGTTTAGAAATTTTTTTTTTCCCAAACGATGAAAGCCCCACCTTGTTTCTGGATCATTCAGACTGAAGCTGGCGTCAGCATGAGAGCACCACCATCTCGTGGCTCCGTCGTGGTCATTCCGCGAGCAATCATGGCAGCCGCTCCCCACCGGAAGCCTGCGGGAGTCGGGGGCCCCCCAAGACTTTTATACAATCTTCACGGCTGAGGGGACGCTTTTCGTGAATGGAGCCCAAGCCCTAGCAGGCAAGCGTCCGAGTTCCAAAGTGTCCCAGGGCCATTTCAGTGGACCAGGCCTAAAACCGAGGAGCTGTCCGCCATTTTAAGAGCCATGTGGCAGCCGCCTATCGCTGCACTGCAAGAGTGGGAGCAACTCAACAACATGGTGAGCGAGACGCTGTGGCCGCAAGAGCGAGCGCAACTCAGCTAGATGGCCGCCACCTGGGGAGGCCCGTTCACGCCGGCTCCCCCACGCCCCCCCCCCCGGGCCGTCGCACACCAATTTTCGGAGCAGCATTGTAGGATACCAAAACCAGTGCGGCAGTTTACTGGACATCACCTGGGTGCCTGTCGTACATGTTGTGTCAGCCATGTGACACTGGACACAGACCGCTACTGACGAGGCCTCCCCCCGCACCACCCGGGACGCCCCACGCTGTTTTTCTGTGCTGCATTGTAGGATCCCTAAACCAGTGCGGCACCCAGGCGACATCACCTGGGTGCCGTCCAGAACTCTGCACGTTGTGCTGCCTTGGGACTATTCGCACAACAGACCGCTACTGACGAGGCCTCCCCCCGCCCCACCCGGGACGCCCCACGCCAATTTTCGGAGCAGCATTGTAGGATCCCTAAACCAGTGCGGCACCCAGGCGACATCACCTGGGTGCCGTCCAGAACTCTGCACGTTGTGCTGCCTTGGGACCATTCGCACAAAAGACAGCTTCTAACCATTGTTGCTTTTTGTGTTGAGAAATGTTTAAATGTTTTTAGTTTTTGTTCCGTTCGTTAAAGTTAGTAGTTAATAAAGTTTTATAATCTTACTTTCTTGGAGTGTTATCTATTTTTTTTAAAAACGGGTGAATGGGGCCTTGAATCGGGTTATTGTCATGTGTGGGCTTTGGAAGTGTGCTGCTGCAGGATCGGACATTTCAAACTCAAATGCACGTTCTTTTTCTTACCTTTCCGAAGCATGGAGCGCAATAGCAGGCAGAGAAAGGGTGATGCACGTGTTGAACACTACCTGACCTGGCAAGTTGCTGGCAGTGCCCCCCCGCCCGCTCCTGAAAGAGGGCACACACACACCGCCGCCCCGAGTACTTCACAAATCTTTAAAAGACCATGCGCTTGTTCATGAGGCTTAAATGGTTTATCACCTCTTCTAGAACCCCTGCGTCGACCCTCTGACGTTTCATGGAAAAATTACCATGTAACACAATACCAAGCCCTGTCAGCTAAAACCCCCAAGGAATCGTGGGGCATATTATCAAGGGGGTTTATCTCCGCTTTTTTGGCTTTAAAAGCCATGAAAGCGGAGATAAAATTATTTCCCTATTACCAAGCTGTCGCTAACACCAGTTAGTGACAGCTAAAAGGAGATAGCGACCATCTTGGGCCCCGCTTTGCATGTCAGTGATACTTATCACTAATGACATGCAAAGTGGCGTGCCAAGATGTTAGCGACTGGAAACAGTCCCTAACATCGCTACCTTCTATTACCAACTTTTGGAGATATTCGCGCTAAGCGCGAATATCTCCAAAATCTAACACCTGCCCTGAGCAGTTCTTAGCCATGTTATCCAATGGGAGGTGGATAACATGGCTAAGAGCATTAGGTCGATAATACATGAATATCGCTGACTTTTCTGCGATAATAGCAAGGTTTATCTGCGATAAAAATCGCCGATGTGCGGCGATAATTTTTGTCTCTAAACAAGTTAGAGACAAAAATTATCGCTAGTTGTTCGTAATATGCCCCCGGGTTTTTGCTTGCAGAAATCGGGAGGCGGGAGACTAGCACTGAAATCAGTAGTCACACGCCTGAATCAGGAGGATTGGCATGTCTGAATTCTCTACAGCTGGGGCCATAAACTACATCCGCAGGGTTAGGTGATAGCCTGGGACCAGCCTGGCATCTAAAATGGCTGCCGTGCACGACAAAATTGTGGCATTCGAAAAAAGGCAAGATGGCGCAGCCGCTGGAAGAGATGTATCAACATATATCAGCCTCCTCAGCCACCCTCAGGAAACATAGGGGATTAGGATACGTCTCCCGCACCCCCTTATACCTAGTACTTTAATTAACGAAGCACAAAATGGCGAATTCCCGTTTCGCTACCAGTTTGCGGCCCAGTTCGCGGCCCGTGAAGCGCTTCTACCGTGAAAAATCATTTTTTTTTTTTTTCCCCACGGGACCCTTTAATAACCCCAACAACATTCCTAGGGGGTCAAGAGGGGGATACCTTGCCCCATTTCATTAAATTCCCCCTTAGTTTTTCACCTTTTCTTCTCTCTCGATCCTACCGAGAGACAAGATGGCGGCCGCTCCGGACTGTCACGCAGCAAAAAAAAAAAAAAAGCTCACGCACAGCCGCTGGAAGAGATGTATCAACATATATCAGCCTCCTCAGCCACCCTCAGGAAACATAGGGGATTAGGATACGTCTCCCGCACCCACTTATAACTAGTAATTTAATTAACGAAGCACAAAATGGCGAATTCCCGTTTCGCTACCAGTTCGCGGCCGCGCTTCTACCGTGAAAAATCATTTTTTTTTATTTTCCCCACGGGACCCTTTAATAACCCCAACAACATTCCTAGGGGGTCAAGAGGGGGATACCTTGCCCCCTTTCATTAAATTCCCCTTCGTTTTCCACCTCTTCTTCTCTCTCGATCCTACCGAGAGACAAGATGGCGTCCGCTCCGGACTGTTTAGAATGTTGACAGACACCGGAGAGCCAATCAGCTTTCTGCGCGCAAAGTTCCGATAAGCGAAAAGTAAGCGGACCGGATCGCTGCCCAGAGCGCTGTTACAGATATATATCTTGGTTTGAACGTTAATTTCTCAAAAACTACTGGAGCACATATATTGAGACCTAGCAAAGGCACATCGGGCTAACAGTCCCTACAATTTTGCCAAGTTTCGTGCAAATCCATTCAGCCGTTCGAGCTAAAAGTGAGTCCAACCGCCCTATGGAAAACTCAATGCAAAAAACGCGTTTTGGGACCCCCCTTTTTTCTCAGCCCCCCCTTGACGAAACCCCACCAAATTTTCAGGGGCTGCTCAGAAACAAAATGTGCCATTTTCCTGAAAATTTCAGCCGATTCCGTCCACAAACGCCAAAGTTATTAGACATAGAATTTTCAAAAGTCCCATAGAGAAAAAATTCTAACTATATATACCTACTGGCGATAGCCAGTAGGTAATATATGTATATATATATATATATATATATATATATATATATATATATATATATATATATATATATATATATATATATATATATATATATATATATATATATATATATATATATATATATATATATATATATATATATATATATATATATATATATTCACTGAAAAAACCATAGGTTATAGACCATATATAGTTAGGAATTAGCATTTACAAAACCTTGAAAATTCACTGAAAAAAACATAGGTTATAGACCATATATAGTTAGGAATTAGCATTTACAAAACCTTATTTTACTCACACAAAACCATTGAAATTCGCATATATAGTGAGTTGCACTAACTATATATCGCGCACCCGCAATCCACTGCCGATCATGTCACATATTACATCATTCATTACATGGTCAGTGACATCACTGATGACATCACTGATGACATCTCAAATGACATCACTGATGACATCACTGATGACATCTCAAATGACATCACTGATGACATCTCAAATGACATCACTGATGACATCACTGATGACATCTCAAATGACATCACTGATGACATCACTGATGACATCTCATTTGACATTACTGATCACATCACTGATGACATCATTCATGTGATTATACGATGAACCTCTTCAGACTCTAATATAACCTTAGATACACTCAGTGTAAACAGACACTCACAGACTGTCACTCATCCATGGAGTTACTCACACACCTAGTCAGTCATGCAAAGAATCAATCACACCTCAATTTCCTCAACTATACAGTTATACACACCTTACTTATTCAAACATATACTAACACATATTTACTCTCTTATACAATCCCTGACAAGTTCACAATGATCCATACAGCCACTCACACATTCACTGGCTCTTATGCACAGTTATTTATATATGTCAACTCTCACATGTACTGTGTTTTACATATGTACTTACTTTGACATGTAGCACTGAGATATCCATTCACTCACCAATACACTCATGCACACAGTCAACCGCCCATACAGCTGTTTCCACATGCACTTTTGAACCCTTACATCTAGTGAATTTATTTATATGCTTATAAAGTGCCTGATTCAATTCCCGAAGGGATATCTCTGCGCTTTTGCTTACACTGGACAGTTTACTATAAGATTGCAGCTGTGAGAGGGGAAGGTTAGCTAAATTTATGGCAGCGTAAAGAGGTATGTTTTGAGTTTTTTTCTGAAAGATTCAAGATTGATGATCTGTTTCAGTGCAGTGGGTAGGGAATTCCAAAGGATGGGTCCTTTGTATGACATGGTTTGACCACCTTGTCTGGCTCTTCTGATCTTTGGGACCTGTAGCAGCTGATGGTTGCTTGAGCGCAGAGTGCGTCCGGGGGTATATGGAACAAATTTTTCCTTTAAGTATTTGGGGCTCGTTCCAAACAGGCATCTGTGTATCATACTGCAGATTTTAAATTTGATACGCTGCTTTACCGGCAACCAGTGAAGTTGGCGAAGTAGAGGACGGGAGCGTGTTCTGGGAGGAGCGTTAAGAGCCAGTCTTGCTGCCGTGTTTTGGACAACCTGTAGTTTATCCAGTTCTTCCTCATTTGCCGATATGTATAGTCTGTTACAGTAGTCCATTCTGCTTATTATTAGGGTCTGTATGAGTGTTTTTCTGTGATTGTCTGGCAGAAATAGGAAGATGCGTCGAAGCAGCGCCACCACGTGGAGGCAGGCACCTGCCACTTGGGTGGTGTGCTCCTTGAGTAAGAGCGCCTGGTCTAGTTTGATGCCAAGGTTTTTTACTATTGGTTTTGGGTTAGGGACAAGGCCTAACTCCAGGGGCCACCATTCTGGGGACCATAAAAGAGTCGCCCCTCCGAATAGCATGACCTCGTTTTTAGACACATTACATTGGAGGAAATTCTGAGCCATCCAGTGCGCTACTGCTCTCATCCCATCTGCAAAAGTTGACTGAATTGCAGGTGTGAGAGTTTGGAATGGAAACAAGAGCTGGGTGTCATCAGCGTATGACACCGGGGTGAATCCATAAGATCTTATCAGATTTGCTAAGGGGGCCACATATACGTTAAAATGCGTCGGGCTTAGGCACGAGCCCTGTGGCACTCCCTTAGTTAGCTCCCTTGAGAGTGAAGAATGGGAGCCCAGTCTAACACCTTGTGTACAGCCCGAGAGAAAGCTTTGCAGCCATGATAAAGCCGCTCCTTCTACCCCCACATCACTCAGTCTTTTGAGAAGAAGTTCATGTGACACCGTGTCGAAGGCAGCGGACAGATCTAACAGCACCAGAATCACTCAGCCCCCCCTATCCAGTGACATCCTGATGTTGTCGGTCACGGAGAGGAGGGCTGATTCAGTGCTGTGATTGGGCCTGAAACCAGATTGAGATAGGTCCAGGCCTTCCGCTGCCTCGATGTATTTCGACAGGTGAGTGTTCACATGCTTCTCGGTGAGTTTACTGAGATAGGGTAGAAGGGAGATGGGTCTGAGGTTGGAAAGGTCCGACCAAGGGAGTGTAGTATTTTTTCGAATGGGATTGACCACTGCTTGTTTCCATTCTGATGGTACATGTCCTTCTCTGAGAGAGTGGTTTATAATTGTTTGGATGTATGGACCTGAGAAGGAGTTTAAAGGGGCCATCATTTTGGCTGGTATAAGATCATTAGGGGAGCCTGATTTTATGTGGCTAATTAGGAGGGGGAGATCTGTGTTAGAGACTGGTGGAAAAGAAAGTAAGGATGCTTTCTTTTGTTTGGGTGTAGTGGGGACGGAATTACCACAGTTGGAACTAGTGGCTTTCAGGATTTTCTCATATATTGAATCAATTTTGCTCTCGAAAAACAGGGATATCTCGTTGCATAATGGCAATGAGAAGTCATCCGAGCTCACACTATTTTGTATAATTCCTTCGAGGAATTTCCTGCCTCTATCAGTTGTTGGGCCAGACTGTTCTTGCGGGCCATTCTGATGTTTTTATAATATTTTGATTGTGCTTCTAGGTAAGCTTTCCTATCCTCTTTGAGGTGTGACCTCCTCCATTTTTTTCTAGTCTTCTACACCCTTGCTTCTCAGTTCTCAATGCCTCTGTGTACCATTTCTCCTGTTTGTGTGTGGGGAATTGTTTGTGCAGTTTCAGCGGGGCCAGCTTGTCTATTGCCTCTATAAGGGAATTATTAAATTTATTTAGTGTATCTTCCACCTTGTCTGTTTCCAGGAATTTGGGCTTTTTCCAGATCCTCTGCAGCCCTTCTGTTGTGACTTTGTGCCACTGGCGCCGCCATATTGGAGGAAGGATTTTTTTGGAGGGCCGTTTGTTTGTTATAGGGAGGTTGAATTCTAACAGATAATGGTCTGTCCAATCCAGCTGAGTGGCAGTTTTGCAGGGGATAGTGGTGCAGTTCGAGAAGAGTAAGTCTAGAAAATGTCCCCCATCATGAGTTGGACCGGAGTTCTGTAATTCTAGACCTAACGTGGACATATCTGCGAGCAGAGATTTTGTTTCAGTGAGTTCTGGATTATCTGCATGTATATTGAAGTCTCCTAGGAGTACAAAGTCTTCTTTGGCTCTGAGATAGGGAACTAGCAGTTCCATGAATCAACTGCTCACACATCTATGCACAGAGTCATACACCTCCCAGCCACCCACACACACACTCAGTCTCCCATACAAATACTTGGGCAACCAATCAATAACCCATATAGTTACTTATATAGCTACTGATCAACACATGCAGCAGTTTACAGAACAACAGACATAATGATGCACAAATTAAGACAGTTTAGTCACTAATCCATGCACTCAGTGAGACACATTTAATCACTCACTCATACAGTCAGTCATGCACCTACTAAATCCTTCATCCAGACACTTATACATCCACTCATTCTTCAATATGTAAGACATATTTTAACTTTACAGAAACATACAGTCACTGGATGTTGTCATCAGTGATGTCATCAGTGATGTCATTTGAGATGTCATCAGTGATGTCATCAGTGATGTCACTGACCATGTCACGAATGATGTAATATGTGACATGATCAGCAGTGGATTGCGGGTGCGCGATATATAGTTAGTGCAACTAACTATATATGCGAATTTCAATGGTTTTGTGTGAGTAAAATAAGGTTTTGTAAATGCTAATTCCTAACTATATATGGTCTATAACCTGTGGTTTATTCAGTGAATTTTCAAGGTTTTGTAAATGCTAATTCCTAACTATATATTGTCTATAACCTATGTTTTTTTCAGTGAATTTCAATGGTTTTTTATTAGCAAATATCAAAAGCTGTAAAATGTATTCTTCTTTTAAAGGAAAAATATATTTTATATGTATTTAATATATTTTTTTTATGTATATAAATTTTTTGAGGGAACGAATTTATCAACTATCATGCTGAAGAAGAGTGTGGGGAAAAAAACAAAGAGGAGGACTAAGAGGAAAGAACAATCAGTTCAAAAATACAATTGCTTTAAAGCATGAAGTGCTTTTCCACAAATTTACATTTAAATAACCCATATTAGAACATACAAAATATCTACAGAGGAGACGGTGTACATTGAATTTTAGACTCTTCATTGGTACCTACATGTTGGTACTTACATCACCCACACAACACAACAGCTCTATTCAGAGCTACCCTACCTCAAAGCACTCTAAAATATTATTTTACTATTTCCCTTGGTTTTCCCCTTGTTACGCTTTCCGGAACGCTACCTGGTGCGCGGACCAGGAGCTAACCGTGCGAAAATTTGAAAAAAAATAGGTTTTGTTTTTTACATATATGGGCCTCCTCAGCCACCCTCAGAAAACCTAGGGGATCAGGATATGTCTCCTGTGCCCCTTATACCCATTCCCAAATTGTTTATCCTCCATCTTGTGACTAAATTCGTCCGAAACACAAGATGGCGGACTCCCGTTACGCTACCGGTGAGCTACCCGGTTCGCGTACCGGGTAGCGCTTCCACCGCGAAAAATCGGAAAAAATGTATTTTATTTTTTTGCCCCGCAGGGCCCTTTAATAGCCCCCACATCAATCCTAGGGGGTCAGGAGGGGTCTACCTTGCCCCCTTTCATTCATTTCCCCCTTCGTTTATTTCCACTTCTTGTCTCTCGATTCTACCGAGAGACAAGATGGCGGCCGCTCCAGACTGTTTAGAATGTTGACAGTCACCGGAGAGCCAATCCGCTTCTCCTCGCGAAGTTCCGTTACGCGTCTGGTACGCGAACCGGGGCGCTAACCGGGACGCTGTCACAGATATATATATTTTTTTAACGTTAATTTCTCAAAATCCACTGGAGCACATATCTTGAGACCTAGCAAAGGCACATCGGGCAAACAGTCTCCACAATTTTGCCAAGTTTCAGAGAAATCCATTCAGCCCTACGAGCTAAAAGTGAGTCCAACCGCCCTTTGGAAAACTCAATGTTAAAAACATGTTTTGGGACCCCCCTTTTTTCTTGGCCCCCGCTTGACGAAACCCCCCCACACTTTCAGGGGATGCTCAGAAACAAAATGTGCCATTCTCCTGAAAATTTCAGCCAATTCTGTCCATCAACGGCAAAGTTATTCAACATAGAATTTTCAGAAATCCCTATTCAAAAAAATCCTAACTATATATACCTACTGATACCTACTGGCGACCGCCAGTAGGTAATATATATATATATATATAACCTACTGGCGGTCGCCAGTAGGTATATATAGTTAGGATTTTTTCTCTATGGGACTTTTGAAAATTCTATGTCTAATAACTTTGGCGTTTGTGGACGGAATCGTCTGAAATTTTCAGGAAAATGGCACATTTTGTTTCTGAGCAGCCCCTGAAAATTTGGGGGGGTTTCGTCGAAGGGGGGCTGAGAAAAAAGGGGGGGCCCAAAACGCATTTTTCCCATTCATTTTTCCATAGGGCGCTTGGCCTCACTTTTAGCTCGAACGGCTGAATGGATTTGCACGAAACTTGGCAAAAATGTAGGGACTGTTAGCCCGATGTGCCTTTGCTGGGTCTCAATATATGTGCTCCAGTGAATTTTGAGAAATTAATGTTTTAAAAAACAGATATATCTGTGACAGCGTCCCGGGTAGCGCTCCGGTTCGCGAATTTTTCGCGTAACGGAACTTTGCGAAGCGAAGCTGATTGGCTCTCCGGTGTCTGTCAACATTCTAAACAGTCCGGAGCGGCCGCCATCTTGTCTCTCGGTAGGATCGAGAGACAAGAGGAGGCCAAAACGAAGGAGCAAATGACTATAAGGGGGCATAGTAGATCCTCCCTGACCCCCTAGGTTTGATGTGGAGGCTTTAAAAGGGCCCCGTGGGGCAAAAAAACAAACATAAAAAAAAAAACGTTTTTTTTGCGTGGGGTGCGCCCGGTACGCGCACCGGAAAGCGGTCCGGGGAGCGTACTATAAGGAAACAAGGATGATAGACTTTTTAAATATTGTATGTTTATTGATTGTTCGTTTTGTTGTTTTTTTTTAGTTTTTTTTATTTACGTAGCAACATGTAGGTACCAATGCAGAGTCTAAAAATAAATAAACGCCGTCTCCTTTGTAGATATCTTGCAAGTTGTTTCAGAAGGTATTGTGGTATATGGAATTCATACCATAGTCTGTCTGGAAAGCCGAAACAATATGGAGGCAGGAGATAATAAAGAGATGTTAAATACACATTGGAGATAATATAGTGGAAAAAAGGAAGTAACTATGAGCAAACTTACTATGTAACACATAACATTTGCACAGTATATTTAAAGTCTGACTTTACATTATAATTAATTTGCTAGTAGTTTACCAAATACATATAAAAATGAATAATGTCTCAAACTATTTTTGAATTATTAAATATAAATTTATTTTTCTGATTCGTTTTTAAAATTAAAAAGAACTTCTAATAATTCATTGTCAGAATTTTTTTCATTTTGAATTAGGAAATCCACTGATTCTACACATTGCAGAAGTTCAAAGTCCCGTGATTCATCATAGAATGCAGAGTCAATTTCTGTATCTGTGTTGCTTCCTGCAACAATTTCCAAGTTAGATTTGTTCTCTCCTTTCATTTTTGTGCTGTAAAATGAATTTTAAAAAAATATATCAGTACAGATAGGGCACTGTTGAGTTTAAGTACAGACAGGCAGTTTTGTTTTTAAACGGTGATTTTATCTTTGGCAGTGTATGGTATCAGACTGGAAGTAGAAATATAAAAAAGTGTATGTGATAAAGCCTAAGTAAATTCATAATTATACAAGACAAGCCTAACTCCATCCATAACTATAACAGAGAAGTCTATCTTATTCTATAACTATTACAGAGGGATAGTATATAACTATCAGAAAATGTTTTCCTAATTAACTTAAAGTGCACAACATACTTCAGTTTTTAAAATAACATCTTACCTTTCAAAAACAAGTTTAAGTTCTCAGTTGAAATGCACTTCAGGAAGTAGTAGTCAAAATGGCTGTGTTTCTCTCTCTTTCTTTATATTTATTTAGGTACATAACCAGTCAAATGTCATGATATAATAGTAGAAATTGAAAGTAACATTTTAATTGGTTGTGAATTCCAACACTTCATATGTGTTTTGTGAAGTAATTTACCTCAGGGAATTTAGAGAGGTCTACATGCTAAATGGCTAAATGGAATTCCAACCAAATTTGTGACAATGGTAGGGATTGGTATGTAGTATGAGCCAATGTATAATTGGTGAAAGTGTCTCCAGTGGTTTTTCTGTAAATTACTTTCCCACCTTTTTTGAGCGAGTGCTTGTCAGTGCGTGTCCCGGTATGCGAACCTGCAGCGTTACGGGAGTCCTCCATTTTGTGTTTCGGTAGAATTGAGATACAAGATGGAGGGTAAATAATGTTCAGAATGGGTAGAATGGGGCACGGTAGACGTATCCTGACCCCCTAGGTTTTCTGAGGGTGGCTGAGGAGGCTCATATATGTCGAAAAATGTTTTTGAATTTTTCGCGCTGTTAGCTGCCGGTACGCGAACCGGGTAGCAAACCGGGAAGCGAACATAAGTGAAAATTAGTGAAAAAAGGTAAATTCGAAATTTTAAAAGAGTAATTAAAGTTAAGGTAGCTCTGAAAAGAGCTTTTGGGTTCTGTGTAAGTTCTAGGTATTTATAAGTAGGTACCAATACACAGTCTTAAATTTTGTATGATAACTCTGTTCCCCTCATCTGAGAAGTGCACACCATCTCCTCTGTAGATATCTTGCATGTAATAACGCAAGTTATTGTTGTAGATGGAGCCCATTCCATGGCCTCTCATGTAAGCTGAAACAGACTTATTTACATGCTTCCTCAATTTCTCAATTTGTGGACAAAATTGATTGGACCACCTCCATTTTTGTCATTGGCATATATTGGAATATACCAAGGCAGTTTGAGGAAAAAGTGCCATCAATTGCTCAAAGGTGTCTTTTAAGAGCATTTCCAGACCTACCCCAGTCAAAGTGCCCAAATCATTTCCTCCACAGTGCACTATTATGAGGTCAGGGTTTGGCAAATGTAAAAAGGTTTTCACCAATGGTATCAATTGGTGACATTTCAATCCTCTTTGGCCAATCCATTTGATTTCCACATTTTGTAAATTGAGGTTGTGTAAATTTCTGTTATCAGCATACCTGTGAGCCCAGTGGATGTAGCTATGTCCAAGGATCCAGACAGAAAACATGGCGAGAGGAGGTTCTGCTGCAGTCAGATGAAGTGTGGGAATGAAATGGCAGTTGAAACAGTGGAGTTTGTAAAGAAAAAAAACTGTGGAGTTTGAGTGCTAATGATTCATTAGCAGTGATTGGTGGATTTCCATTGCTGAAAACAGAAAGTTAGGGTGCATGGATGTGTTCTTTGAAAGATGTAATTTGAATGGTTAATAAAAAATGATGTTATGAAAGATTGCAGTGGATTAGCAGGTGTACTGAGAGTTCAGAGTTCATTTGAAACATTGTTGTGTGAACTTGTAAACATGAGAGGTCTGGCAGGCGGTAGTTGCTATGGAAAAAGGGCAGAAAGGGCAGAGGGGGGAAGGGTGTTGATTTGAAAATAGTGAGGGAAGAGTTTTGATTGGCTGACATGAGAGATATGTGTGATGAATATCAGCATTTCAGTGCCTTTGTTGGTTCCAGCCTCTGGAGTGCATACCTTTTGTTCTGCTAAAGAAAAATTGGTGTGTTTCTGGGACTGTTTTGAAATTCAAAAAGCATTTGTTAAGGTAAGTTATCGTTTCTTTATTTTAGATAGAGACTAGTATGCTTTTTTGAGAAAATAAGAAAGCCAGCTGTGCATTTAAAATGATGTTTTAAGTCAAGTGTTTGCATTATGTTTTCAAAGAAGATTTTGCATTCTTTTACCAATTGTAATTGCAGATAATGTAAAGTATTAGTACTGACAAGGTGTTGTTGTACATAGGAGCTGTGCTGTGTTTTCAAATTATGATCAGAAAATCGTTTTTAAGGAAAAGGAATGCTTTTAAAAATTATGAGAATTTATTTACTTGCGATGTGACTCCTGCAATGCGTCGCTTTTGCGGAACAGATGCATGATGCATCTGTGTTGTTATTGCCCCATGCTGCTCTACAGTGTACATGTTAAAAGTGATGCATTAGTGGTGCAAGGGCCTTGTAAATACACCCCTATGTGTGCTTAGCCATTTCAAGTCACTTCCCCCTGGTTCAAGGGCCTTGTAAATACGTCCCCATGTGTGTTTGTTCATTTGTAGTCACTTTCCCCGTGGTGCAAGGTCCTTGTAAATACGCCCCCATGTGTGCTTGGTAAATTTTGATTTTGATTGTTTGAGTTACCTAGCCATGTTAAAAGTGATTGAGAAAAAGGTGCAAGGACCTTAAAAAACGTTTTCATGTGTATTAGAGCATTTTAAGTCAGTTCCCCATGAATGTAGGTATATAATTGTTTTACATAAAATGTTTTAAAACGTTTTTTTAAATCAATTAGGTTATTTGATATGTACTGCTAGTGTTTCATATGTTGTTTGGGGCATATTTACAAGGCCTTTGAGTCCCTTTGATGTAATTTTTCCAATTTTAATTTAAGGCATTTCCCCTGGAGCAAGGTCCTTGTAAATACGCTCCCATGTGTGCTTGGGTAATTTAAGTATTGATAGGGTGTGCTTCTACATAGGACGTAGAGTACATCTGCACAATGAGATAAGTAAGCTGAAGAAATACAGGTGATGTGATTGTTAAATGTGCAAAAATATTTGCACGTTTTTCAATTATATCACTTGTGTTTCCTAACATTACGAATCACATTGTGCAGATGAGGTTTAGGCATGTTCAGGGAGATAGAGGAGGTCTGGCCTTTGTTCAAGAGTGCAGTGGACATGATTCACTTTATTGGTAGGCCTGTACATGGATTATCACCTCTGTACTCTTCAACAAGCCTAAATTTCATCTGCAACCCTGAGTAGGCCTCACCTCAAACAAACTTCTAGATAGTCCACACCTTATCCTCATCCTGAATCAATCATTTAAACTGTTAGGGGCAGATTTATGATGGCTGTGCGCCTATTTTGTGCTGCTGTTGCGTCACTTTTATAATGCAGGAGAGATTTTCAAGATGCACCATGTTGCAAGATAGCAGCAGTGGGTCGTGGAGGGAGTTACGGTGGGGCAGGGAGGCGGAGAGGGGGAGGGGCAGGGTGGAGGGACCTAAACACTGGCATATGTATTATTGCAGGTAAGTACACAATTTAATGTGCGTCAAGTTTCATGTGGGCTTTTTGTTGCAGGGTGGGTAGTCATTTGCATGAAAGCCCTGCAATACTATCACTATCACAGTAAAATTAAGAAGATTTCACTGAATCATCTTTATGGCATTGCTGAATCAAATCCTTACTGTTATTGATTTACTGTTTGGTAATAGTGGTTAATAACATTTTTTATTATATTTTACCACAGATTCAACTGCAGATTATTTAGAAATTAGACAATGCCGTCTAAGGATAGAATCCGAAAAGCTACGAAACGTCAAAGACAGCAGATTACTAAATGCTTGCAGCAGTCCTCTACATTAAAATCACCTCAACGCACGAAGAAAGCTCCGGGTAAGAGAACGAAATAATTCCATAGAAACATTTGTAGAAACAAAAGTATAACTACAGAACAAGTTTTAGTCCAGAAAAAGAGAGCCAGTTTAAATGGAAAGGAAAGGCCCGTCAAAAAAGTTTCTGCTAGAGCAGGAGATAACTCTGTGCATGGCAGTAGAAGGGAAAATACATTCAGGGACATTCGTAGGCGAATGTTCCGCAACAGGGTAATTGTCAATTTGCTAAAACAATTTAAGAAAGGCCAACAGAAAGTGGCATTTTATAAGAAAAAGAAAAATGTAGAGAAAATTATTGATCAGGCTTTCGAAATTAAGCGAAAGTTATTTATTATGGTAATTAATAGAATTAGGAAACTAAACAAGGTAATTTATGTTTTCAAATTAATTAGTAGATGGAAGAGAGTAGTTAATCGAAGTAATTTTTGTGAAGTTTTCTCAGGAGAATGGATGCATAGTTCAAATAGTGAGGCATTTTTTAATGAGGAGAGTTATTTTCAGGACAATGATTTGGTGCATGCAGTTGACAGCAGTGGTCGAGCATATGAGGTAAAAGATGGTCGTCCGGTTGAAAAAGAAAAACTTGTGTCTGCAGATGCAGAAGAGGTGTTAAGTGATGAGGTTTTAGGGAGACGTCCTAAGGGACCAGTGTACTCCTGGAAGTGTAGTGCTATTTGCAGTGTGCGACAGGATTCCATCAATTTGCTTTGTGATTTTGTACGGACATTTAATAAGAAAAGTTTAAAACAAAAAATAAAGTTGTTGCAAGAATTAGATCCTTGCAGAGTGAGACAAGTGACAGGTTTGCATGGTCATTCACTGGCTTGTCTTTCCAGGAGAGTATGCCAGAGTGTTTTTCAGCATTTCAGGATGCTAGCAGTGCATCATAATAAAGTGAGGAAATTAGTTAGAATGTTGTATTATGCTAAGAGTCCAGCAATTATGCTTAAACAATTAAGCACTGCTCTTTTGCATGGTTCTGAAGTAGATGTGAAGAATATTTGTCAAGAAATTGATTTCTGTTACTTTGCTGGTAAAGAGAACAATGTTGAAATTGACCCACTAGAAGAAGGTAATGTGGAAGAGAGTGTACAGATTTTCAGTACACATAAGTTTCACAAGGAAATTTCCACGTTTATGGTGAAATCAAGTGAGAGGCCTAATTTCACTTGTGTGTGTTTTGTCGACGGACTTATTATAAGAATCAGCCTAAGTAAGTGGATTTATATGCAAAATGTGATATGGAAAACAATAGTGAATGGAAAGATTTTGCCACATACTTGATGGTAGAAAATTGTTTTGATTTGGGAGCGGACCAACGTATGTGTACTTATTGTTATAACAAATTAAACCAAAACCAGATGCCTGCTAGAGCGGTTTATAATAATCTGGAATTGGTTGACATTCCTTCTGAATTGAAGGATTTAAATACTTATGAATCTATTTTGATTCAAAGTGTCCATCCCTTCCAGGCTATTGTACGAATGGAGCCAAAGACAGGGAAATTGCCTCCATCAGATTTACAAAGAGGATTAAAGGGAAGATATGGCCGGGATGCCTATCACCCCCTCCCAACACAATCCCAAGGATGGGAAGACGGACACAGTTCTGAACTTTTGGTAGGCGGGAGGGAGTCACCCTCCCGGCCGTATTTATTAAAATATGAAACAAAATTAAAACATTAAAATAACAGTTTCATATCATGTACAATTTTTCCTTTATACATTTTACTGCAGTCATGTTTATTGGCTAACCTTAACAGATCTCTAATACAAAGGTTCTCCTAGCCGAGTCTAAACATCCTGCAAATGCATACTTTCAAAATTAAAAATTGTACATCCTAACATTATGGGCCAACGGCAAGGTCGTAACCGGTGTCAGATCCCCACTACCAGAACTCCCCCCTCACGTGTGAGGGGCGGTCGCACAGAGGACTGTACCTCTAATGCCAACTTCCAATTTCCCTTGTCTTAACGGGGGCCCCCTATTTAACTCGACGCCATCTTAGTGGTCGTCCGAGGACTCGTGTGAGGTGTCTAGAAGGTAGCGTGGACCCCCCTCCCACCCCACACTGTTCACCACATCCGCCGTCGCGGATATCCTGGCCCCGGGAAGTTCCTAGGAGGGGCTTCGAGCCGCCTCCTCCCCTGGGAGGGGCCTATGACCGCCTTCCCTTCGGCGACCCCATACTTAGTGGGTGCCGCCTCCCCTTGTGAGGGGCCAATGGCCGCCTCCCCCTGGGCGCTCCCATCCATAATGGGTGACGCCCCCTCTAGGGATCTTGAAATTACTGCTCACCGATCATGACCTTACCGCCCGACCAAAATAAATACGACATTTTAGGACCTAAGGAAAAACAAAGCTAAAAGAGTGGTTACCTGGACATTGTACTCTTCATCCACCTATCTACACATGCTACACATTCCATTAGACTGTGATACTCCGCTCACTGGATGAGAAAATTGCGCAGAAGCAAATTACTTTATTGCCGTTAAAAACATCTGACGTCTTTATTACACACTAAAAAACTTCGGAAAAAGATATTATCAATGCAACTCCACTTTTAATGCATTACTAAACGTTGCCATAAGAGGCTGGTGGGTGGGTCAAAATTGCTCCTTGTTCCGTCTAGGGCTCACGTGCAACGAGAGGGTGCAGCTTCCAAGCACAGGAACAAGAGGATGCTTCTCCGGATTGTTGCTCCTTTTATTCCTCTTCGGGAGGGCGTGTACCCTCCTCTGGTACGCCTACGGGGCGTGAGCAACGGTGTAGGTGTCTAGGACAACCCCTTCTTGGGCAGGAAAAGGCGCGCCCCGGCTACGCCGCTTCGGGCATACCAGCCGAGACACGCCCTCCGCCCAAAATGGTTTCCCGGGGGGATCCGGGCACCCAGCCATACGTTCGGGGGGACCGAGTGGTCGCCCCTTTCCATATGGCTGGGATGCCTATCACCCCCTCCCAACACAATCCCAAGGATGGGAAGACGGACACAGTTCTGAACTTTTGGAAGGCGGGAGGGAGTCACCCTCCCGGCCGTATTTATTAAAATATGAAACAAAATTAAAACATTAAAATAACAGTTTCATATCATTTACAATTTTTCCTTTATACATTTTACTGCAGTCACGTTTATTGGCTAACCTTAACAGATCTCTAATACAAAGGTTCTCCTAGCCGAGTCTAAACATCCTGCAAATGCATACTTTCAAAATTAAAAATTGTACATCCTAACATTACGGGCCAACGGCAAGGTCGTAACCGGTGTCAGATCCCCATTACCAGAACTCCCCCTCACGTGTGAGGGGCGGTCGCACAGAGGACTGTACCTCTAATGCCAACTTCCAATTTCCCTTGTCTTAACGGGGGCCCCCTATTTAACTCGATGCCATCTTAGTGGTCGTCGGAGGACTCGTGTGAGGTGTCTAGAAGGTAGTGTGGACCCCCCTCCCACCCCACACTGTTCACCACATCCGCCGTCGAGGATATCCTGGCCCCGGGAAATTCCTAGGAGGGGCTTCGAGCCGCCTCCTCCCCTGGGAGGGGCCTATGACCGCCTTCCCTTCGGCGACCCCATACTTAGTGGGTGCCGCCTCCCCTTGTGAGGGGCCAATGGCCGCCTCCCCCCGGGCGCTCCCATCCATAATGGGTGACGCCCCCTCTAGGGATCTTGAAATTACTGCTCACCGATCATGACCTTACCGCCACAGGCCGGATAGTTGACCGGCTATCCGGACCCCCCACACTCCTACTAAAGGTCATGACTATACAAACCCTGTAACCATGCTATGAAGTCTCCTATGAGTAACACATTCCCCTCCCTGGACAAATGGACCCCGTCATCAAGATACATGTGGTCCCCCCGGATACAACCTTGCGGAATACAGTGCAACTGTCCTGAACGAAACAATCTACCCAGCTTGTTATTCACCTTCTTTACTGAATGATTCAAAGCTGACACAGAGAGGGCCCCCCGCCACACCTTCCTTGGAATCATGTGTGACCATGCTATCGTGCACCCCGGAATCCTCTTTGCCAACCAGCTGACAGTGGATAGAACCTGCTCGAGGAGTACTCGTCGACCGAGCGACACCAAGTCATTGCCTCCCAGATGCACTATGATTATAGACGGCGGTGACCTTGTCCGCCCTAACAGTTCCTCAACAAAACACTGAAACCGGTCAATACAGAGCCCGCCCCTTCCATCGAAGGTCACCCTGTACCCGTATTCCCCAGCTGCGTGAATCATGTCACCTGCTTTGAATACGTCCGCGGCACGCCTCACGTATGAGTGGCCCACGACCCACACCACTCTTTCCTCAGCCGGTGATCTTTGACCGCTGGTCCCCAGGTGTCGGGTCGACTGCACAGTCCGCCCCGCCTCGCAAGCTCGCGAAACTGTAAACCAAACAAAAGACAAGAAGCGTGAGTGCATGACATTAGCTTCACAACATGTGCAACCGCACATACCTTTTATAACAGTTCGAGGACCATCGCCCCAATTGTTTCACCATTTCCACACTTTAACCCCTGGCTGTAGCCTCTGTAGCAGCCCCTATCCTGAAAGAATGGGTCCCAAAATCGCTCGGGTCCAAGCCCGCTGCCGCGATTGCCAAAGTTAACACCCGCTGGAACTGGAACCTTGTCAGTGGGGTGGTGTCGGTGTGTCTCAGCAAGCTTCCCCCCCATGTTACAGCCCTTTGCGCCAGGTATTGCTCGACGCACTGCACCGGGCACATGGTGGACCCTCGCATGCGCTGGACCACAATACTGTCCCCCATCGCACCCTGGTCGGTTTTAGACCTGGCTATTGTGATTACCATTGAATCACCCTTAATCTGAATGTGTTCCCGACATAGACCTCCCCCCACATCCTTCTTATTCTTTGCCACCAGCTCGCTCACCCGCATAGCCCCATGGAATGCTAATGCGAAAGCAGCCCGGAACAGCACTACTTCGGACTGGGAGGAACATGTCGTGGGGAGCACTGACATCAGCAGGGACAACCTATCTAACCCAATCGGGCGCCTCTCGTCCACTCTATGACCTTCAAGGCGTTGCCATCCTCGTAGCGCCTTTTTAACCAAAAAAGGACGATGTAGGGTCCTTGATGCCGTGAGCCTGCGCCATGAATGCAATGGTGGCCCGGTGCCTATTAGCCGTCGCTGCTGATCGGCCTGCCTTGTGGAGTGCTACCAGAAATTTCAGTACATACTCCTCCTGTCCCCATTTCTCCCCTCCTGTTGGACCCAAAAATGCACAATAGGAACGAAACGCTCCCTTGTATGCCTTCCATGTCCTGGGGGCTAGGCTGGCTCCCACGAGGTCCTGTAATCCCGGGCACCGAGTGACCAGAGAGCTTCGGGAAACGGTGCCGCCACTAGATCCGCAGAAGGTAGATAACCCCTGAAGGCCTGCATGTGGGAACGAGAGAGTGCATCAGCCGCCTGGTTCAATACACCCGGCACATGCCTCGCCCTAAATTGAACGTTCAGTCTCATGCACAGTAGGACAATTTCCTTTAACAACCTCAAAATCAACTTGCAGCGTGCTGCCTGGTTATTTATGCATTCAACGACGGTCATGTTATCGGACCAAAATACCACTGAGCGATCGCGGAAATCGTCCGGCCATGCCTTCAGGGCCACCAGAATGGGGAACAATTCAAGAAACCCAATGTTACCTGTTAGCCCACTGGTGTGCCACCACGTCTGCCATGTTTGCGCCGACCATCGATTACCAAAGATGGCGCCAAATCCCACATTCCCTGCCGAATCGGTCCACAAACCCAGCTCTTCCGAGGATGCTGGTGGTTTGTTCCATACCACTCGACCGTTGAAATCCGCCAGAAATGCCAACCATATGCGCATATCCTGGCAAACCTCTGCAGACAATCTCGTGCGATGGTGTCCTTCTTTGAGACCGACCATGGCTTGTGCAATAGAGCGGGAAAAGGGGCGGGCCATTGGTATCACTCTGAGGGCAAAGTTAAGTTGGCCCACCGCTTGCTGCAACTGATGAAGAGTTACCTTCTCTTTGCTAATACACAATTCCAGCGAGGCCCTGACTTTCATTACCTTGTCCCTGGGCAAACGGAAGCATCCCTCCACTGAATCGAGCTCAATTCCAAGAAACTCGAGTGAAGTAGATGGCCCCACCGTTTTTCCCGTTGCCAATGGCACCCCAAACCGTCTCATGAGATTGCAAAATTCCAGTAAAGCCTGCGCACATTTCGTGTCGCCGGCGGGTCCCAAGAACAAAAAATCATCTAGGTAGTGCATAACCTGGGTATAGCCCGTAGCTTTTGTGAACGCCCATTGCAAGAAACAGCTGAATGTTTCAAAATAAGCACAAGAGATGGAGCAGCCCATGGGCATACATCTGTCCATGTAATAGCGTCCTTGAAACACAAAACCTAACAGGCGGTGATCTTGCGCGTGTACCGGGAGCAACCGGAATGCAGACTCGATATCTGATTTAGCCATCAGCGCTCCGGGCCCCAGGCGATTCAACATGGCGACGGCCTCATCAAAGGATGCGTACCGCACCGAACAGACTCCAGGATCAATCGCATCGTTCACCGAAAGACCCCTAGGAGCCGACAAGTTATGAATTAACCTAAACTCACCTGGGTCCTTCTTGGGGACTACTCCCAACGGTGAACAAACAAAATTAGGGACAGGCGGGTGCCTATATGGGCCGGCAACCCGTCCCAAGCCAACTTCCTTCGCAATCTTATTTTCCACCACCATCGGGTGCTGTTGAACGGACAGTTGGTTTCTGCACATTGAGTCCCCCCGAAAATCCCCCGCCGGGATGCGGAAGCCATATGAAAAGCCGTCTCGCAACACCCCAGCGGAGACATGATCAGGGTATTAGTTTAGCCAGGGGATCATCGCCATGATATCTACGGGGGTAGGTAGTGGTACCCCTCGGCCAGTATTAGACCTGTTTGGTACCTCCTCTACCCCCGGTATCCCCATTCTTGGCTCTGCACGAACTCTCCGGGTGTGAAGAATGTCCGCACCCTGCACACTCATGCCTGAACTTACATGACCCTTGTGGCCTCGTGCACTTGCCTCTGTTAAAATTCCAACAAACCCCCTTTCTACCTCCATTCCCACTATTCCTGGGTTGGTGATCACCTGCAGGGTTTGATCGAAAGGGCGCTGCCGATTGATGGCGAGATGGCGCCGACCCATACTCGCTGGGCGAGGACGACTTCGTTGTGCCCGGCAAGAGCTGCTTCTGCCAAGAGACGGAGTCGAGACAGTCCCACGTCAGAGATGCATCGTGCTCCTTGGTCTTACGAAACTTACTATCATAACCCCTCCATATATCGCCCTCATATGTTTCATAGAAATCCATTATACGAGTCTGATAACAAGCTAGTTCAGTCAAAATCTCTGGTTTACGTTCACCCATAATAGCAGTAAACATCCCAAAGGCCTTGGCCCAATTTGAAATCGTCTCATCCACCCTGAAGCCCGCCATTTTTGCGCGCCATACACTCGGATGCAACAAATCCTTCTGGGCCTTAACATACTCAATCTCGTGGTAATCAGTCAGGAGCGAAAACATATTGACATATTTATCAGCCCAAATCATCTCTTTCGTGGCCAGAGGAATATGCTGAACTACATTCTCCCTTCTTGAGAGCAAAGACCCCCCTTTTGCCATTGGCAATGGCTGCTTACCAGACTCTGTAGCCGGTCCCGCCAACTTTCCACCGCTCGCTGTTGATTCATCCGAGGGAATCTGTGGGGGAACAAGAGGGACATTCGCCTTCGCGGCATCTCGCGATTGCCGCAACTGCTTCATTAACAACCTAGCCTCTTTGGCCGTGTCTCCGGGCGATGCTGCACCCTCAGTATTCTTTCCAAGCCATGCGGCCAGCTGGGAGGCCAACTCCGGAGGCATTTCCTCCTCGCTAGTGGGTGTAACCACCACCGGAATTGGCTGGCCCGCATCCGGGATCGGTATAGGTACCGGGGCCTCGACAGGCCTAACTGGGCTTACCGGGGTTGACTCGGGAACTGGGGACTCCCCCCCTGCCGCCCTATTCCTGGCCCTTTTACCTCTCCCTGCGGGTACTACTCCCGGCAATGCTGGTCCGATAACCTTCTTCGGTCCGCCCGTATTATCCATTGCCGCCATTTTCTTTTTCATGTTCGCCACATCCTTCACCAGCATGCGGAGCATCTGCTCCATTCCTGGCTTCTTTCCGACCTTCTTGCCCGGCATCGTTGCCAGAGACTTAGACCCTTTGCTGCTTAGCTGCTCGACAAGGTCCTAGCTCCAGAAGTCCGCCGATACTGGGAGAGAAGGCTCCTGGAAGAGAAACACAAAAATTACAAGTTCTCAAAATTGCTCCTTGTTCCGTCTAGGTCTCACGTGCAACGAGAGGGTGCAGCTTTCAAGCATAGGAACAAGAGGATGCTTCTCCGGATTGTTGCTCCTTTTATTCCTCTTCGGGAGGGCGTGTACCCTCCTCTGGTACGCCTACGGGGCGTGACCAACAGTGTAGGTGTCTAGGACAACCCCTTCTTGGGCGGGAAAAGGCGCGCCCCGGCTACGCCGCTTCGGGCATACCAGCCGAGACACGCCCTCCGCCCAAAATGGTTTCCCGGGGGGATCCGGGCACCCAGCCATACGTTCGGGGGGACCGAGTGGTCGCCCCTTTCCAGTTGTTTATTTGCCTTTAGATTTGAAGAAAAACATTAATACAATTGGAGTAGAGAAAGTGGAAGAGGAACCTCTGGTTATCATAGTTAATGGTGTTCCGACAAAGAGTAAGAAAATCTGGCAAGATTTAGTAGATGTTAGGAAAGTCAAAAAGGCAACATTGTATTTGATAAAAGATAATGAGTACTACAAGAATGTATGTGTTGCAGAAGAGGAAGTAAGTGAAGAAGAGGACAGTGATTTGTGTGCTGGACAAATTGAGAAAGTAGAAGCCTCTAAAAATGAAGAAATATATGCACATTATAGTGTTCATCCTTTGCATTCCAAGGAAGTCATGGGGAATGCTATTGAGTTGTTTCAAATGAAACAAGCCAAAGGGAGTCCCATTAGTGTTTGGGAGGAAAGTTTGGAAGCTCGATGTTTCCCACAGTTATTTCCCACAGGTCGAAGAGGACGATATGATGAGCGACCTGTTCAAATTCCTGCTTCAGAATACCGGACTTTACGATTGTATGCAGAAGATCCTAGGTTTCGACAATGTATTCCCTATTTATTTCATCTACTGTTTGAAAGTGATCTCTCTGGATTCTCTTATGCAGTGAACCACATCTTGAAAAGTGGTGTACAACTGCGAAATATCTCGGCAAGGGACTTTATGGATAAAGTCAATGTGCAAGACAGTATTTTGGATTCTCACCTGATTAATCTCATGGCTTGTCAGCGTGGTACTAATGAGTATTGGTACCGCCGTCATGGTGACTTAAAATGTATGCTGAGGAACTTAGGAACTCCCACATGGTTCCTCACTCTCAGCTGTGCTGAGTATGGCTGGGAAGACTTACTTGAATTTCTACGAGACGCAAATGGAAACATTGAAAATATCGAATTCAAGACACCCGGAGAACTGTGCTCTTTGGATCCAGTGAATGTATGCAGATACTTCAATCATAGATTTGAAGCTATGATGTCTTTCATCATGAACAAGAAAAATCCACCTCTTGGAGAGGTGTTGGATTTCTTCTGGAGAAAGGAGTATCAAGCAAGAGGTGCTCCTCATATACATATGCTACTATGGATCAAAGATGCACCCAAATTTGGAACAGATCCGGATGACTTAGTGGTGAATTTCATAGAACAGTATGCTACATGTGCTGTTCCAAAGACAAACGAAGATAAAAGTCTAAGAGAACAAGTTTTACGGTTTCAAAGCCATCGTTGTGGAAAGTACTGTCGTCGTAAATTCAGAAACAAGGACAAGTACTACACCAAATGTTGTTTTGCATTTCCACGGTCGGTGATATCAAAAGGAAGAGTTAACAATTTGATGTCTTCGCTGCAACATAATGTGACGAGGAAATCACCCAAAAACACATACAATTTGAAAAGAAACGAAGAGTCCAAGTACATTAACGACTACAACCCAGTGATTTTGTGGAATGCTAACATGGATATACAGTTTGTGGCTGACAACTGTATGGCTGCGGCTCGCTATGTGACGTCTTACATCACCAAAAAAGAAAAGACAGAACTGAAGGATATGTGGGAGGATATTTCCCATGAAAAGAGCCTCAGTAAGAAGTTGTACAGTTTCAGTCTGAAGATGTTGTCACATCGAGAAATCGGAGCTTACGAATGTTCTGACCGGTTATCTTCAGCAAGTCTCTACGCCAAATCTAGGAGTATCATTTGGGCGAGTCTTGGTCTTGCTGCAACGCGTAATCGAGTTCTGAAACCTGTACGGGAAATATGGCTGAGATACCCGCCACCCCCTCTCAACACAATCCCCAAAGGAGGGAAACTGGAAACAGTTCTTGAAGTTTTTGGAAGTGGGAGGGAGTGACCCTCCCGGCCGTATTTATTAAAACAAAAATTAAAACATTAAACATTTTCATATTAATGTACAATTTCATACCACATTGCGATGTTTGGCTAACCTTAACAGATTCTCTAATACAGAGGTTCTCCTAGCCGAACTAACATCCTACAAAACATTTACTTGAAATATTGAAATTGTACATCCTAACGTTTAAGGGCCAACGGCAAGGTCGTAACCGGTGTCAAGATCCCTAACCAGACATACCCCCCCCACTTGGGAGGGGCGACAGCACTGAGGCGTACTCAAGTGCAACTACTACCAATTTCCCTTGACTTGACGGGGGCACCTATCAACTCGACGCCAGTTAAAGGTCGTTCGAAGACTCGTGTGAGGTATCTAGAAGGTATCGTAGACCTCCCCCCAACCCCACACAACTTACCGCATCTGCCGTCGCAGATGTCACTGGCCCCGGGAAATTCCCCAGGAGGGGGCTGTAACCCCTCCTACACAGGAAGGGGCCTTGACCGCCTTTCCTCTTCTTTCGGCGACCCATCCTTAGAAGGGACCGCCTCCCCGTTGAGGGGCCAAAGGCCACCTCCCCCGAGCGCTCCCATCCGTGTTGGGTGACGCCCACTCATAGGGATCTTCCAATTAGTGCTCACCGATCATGACCTTACCGCCCGACCAAAATAAATACAACAAATGCTAACTAAACGAAACTACATTGGCCACTATGACCGAAAAAGCCTGTTTATAAATGGACCTTAAATCCGAATTTCTTTAATCACCAAACTTGTAAAATTAGACCAATCTTTATTACACATTCAACATCAACACAACACTAAAACAACCTGTAAACGAAATAGAATTGTCGATCAATTTTATTAAAACAACTGGCTGTCCTCAGGGGCTGGTGGGTGGGTCAAAATTGGCTCTTCATTCCGTCTCGAGCTCACGTGCAGCGAGGAGGTGCAGCTTCAGAGCACAGGAACAAGAGGATGTCTTCTGGTCTTGCATCCCTTTTTATCCATCTTCAGGGCGGGCGTAAACCCGCCCCTGCCTGCCCCGAGGGCGTGGCCGGCCGCGTCAGTGTCTAGGCCAGCCCACTCTAGGGCGGGAAAAAGCGCGCCCCGGCTACGCCGCTTCGGGCATACCAGCCGAGACGCGCCTCCCGCCCAAAATGGCTTCCCGGGGGGATCGAGGCACTCTGCCATACGTTCGGGGGGACCGAGTGGTCGCCCCTTTCCATTATGTATTTGGAGGAGAAGGAGCCTAGCAGTACAGATATTTTGAAGACCAACATGTTGGATACATATTATCCAAATAGAAGCAGTCACCTGGAGAATGTTTGTCTGTATGATGTTCTACAAAACTACAATTTCAAGAGGAACATCAAAGAAGATATTGATAAAGGAGTGTATGCTGTAATTGGAAGTGAGGGATGTCTGGTAAAGCAAAGAAAATGTCATTTGGTAAATCATCGAAAATTGAATTGCGAATCTCCAGATAGAAAAGAGTTTTTCTATTTAGCTCTTTTGCAACTTTTCAAGCCTTGGCGTGCAGAAGAGGAACTGCTTGGAGATTCCCTCTGTTACGAAGACTCTTTTAATGCAGCCAAGGAGTCCATAGAATGTCTTGTTTTCCCAAAATATCTAAAAATGTTGAATGCAGAAATCGAGCAGGAAGCAACAATTGCAGCTGAGATTGCTAGAGACAGTTCTCAGGACAGTCAGAGTTCTGTTTCATTGAGTCAGGATGCACTAGGAGAACCAGTTATCGGAAATGAAGCTGCCACTGCTATGATTGAAGTGGAAAGAGCCATGGCACATGCTCAGAAGGATGCGGTTAACTTAGAAGATTTGGAAAGACAACTCAACGTTGAGCAGAGGAAAATATATGACAAAGTTACCAACCAAATTGAGCATGGATTAAGTCATGAGAAGAAAGAGTGCTCATGTACGTCGTTGAAGCCTGTCCGACTGTACGTGAGTGGAGAAGCAGGAACTGGAAAAAGTTTCCTCATTAAAGCAATTTCATGTTATCTGCAGAAAAGGACTGAGTCATCGCTGTCTTGTGTTGTCACTGCTCCAACTGGACTGGCAGCACATAACATTAAAGGGATTACTTTGCATCGGCTAATGATGCTGCCAGTGGAGCATAATAACAAATTACAATACCACTAGTTAACTGGGGATGCTTGTTGTGAAGTATCTAGAGTCTTGAAGAAGATGAAACTTCTTATCATTGACGAAGTAAGCATGGTTTCCAATGTCATGCTTGCCTTTGTGCATTTGAGAATGCAGGAAGTTCTTAAAACAGAGTATGATGTGTTATTCGGTGGCAAACACATCATTGTTTTCGGTGATCTGCAGCTGACACCAGTGAAAGGAAAACCAGTGTTTAAACTGCTTACACATGAAGATACCAAGAAGTGCCATGGGAGCATTGGCAACGTTAACATATTGTTAAACTTCAATTATGCTGAGCTGCGTGAAAATATGCGTCAGGCGAAGGACGAAGATTACAAGAATATTCTAGAAGATGTTAGAATCGGGAAAGTGACTGAGCGTGGGAAAGAAGCTTTACATGCACGATTACTGTCAAATTTGTATCCAGAAGAAGACGTTCTGCCAGAGGATATTTTTCAGAAAATTACTGAGAAAAAATCTGGAATATGTTTGATGCCAACTCTTGCAGAATGTTCCATCTTCAACAACAAAATGTTGAATTTAGAAAACCAAGAGATTGTGAAACTGGAAGCTATTGACAGAATAGAGCATATGGGTACAACAATTGTTTTGTCTGAGAATTTGAAATCTAAATTGGATTCATTAGAGAAGACTATATCTAAAACTGCGGGTTTTGAAAAGACTCTGAATGTGTGCTTAAATTGCAGTATCATTTTGAGAAGAAATTTAAATGTTGAAAGAGGACTGGTAAATGGATCAATGGGTAATGTTGTTGATTTTGAGAAATACAGAAGTAGAGATGGAATTAAATTTAAAAAAATTAAATTTGATGGCATTCAGGAAGTACAGCTAATTGGTCATTGCACAGCTAGGTTTTTGCTTGTAAAAAGACTTATATGTTCGCCTTAAGCAGTTTCCTGTTTGCTTGGCATATGCGGTGACAATTCATAAATCGCAAGGTTTAAGTGTAGACACTGCTTTAGTGAATAATGGCAGTTCTGTGTTCAAAGAGGGTATGGCTTATGTAGCATTGTCACGAGTCAGAACTTTATCAGGATTGTACTTGATTGACTGTGATGTCACAAACATTTGTGCGGATCTAGATTGTGTTAAGGAATACAATAGGTTGTTTGAGAAACGTGTGGTAGGCCGGAAACGAAGAAATATCAGTAATAGTAGGGAGGTTGAAGCAAAAAGACCAAAAGTCGATGAACCAAAAATTGTAAGCAGGAATAAAATGAATTCTGTTGAAAATGTTGTTGGTTTTCAATTTGAAAATAGTTCTGGTGTCAACTGCTATGCTAATGTAGTTGTTAATGTTCTCTTTTCACTAGAGACTTTAAAAGAACAGATTGTGATCAATTCGGAACAAAGTTTATGCTGTTTGTTGAATTCTGTGTTAGAGAAATGTAGCGCTGATAGAACAAGAGTAGAAAGTGTGTCTGAAATTCATTATCTGTTAGACGAATGTTCAGGTCAAACACAATTCTCTGAAAATATCCAGCAGGATTGTCAGGAGTTTTTAATGTATATGCTTAATGTATTGCAAGATGAAGGTGTAGATGTAGATTATCTGTTTGGCCTTTCTTATCAATGGCAGCATGATTGCGAGAACTGTAGGCTATCAAGTACTACTAGTGTAGACTCGGAAAGATTTATATATTTAACTTTGCCTGACAGTAAATCAGTATCCTTCAATAAGCTAGTAAAGGCAGCCGATCAAAACATGGAGTGTAGCCATTGTAAGTCTGCAATGCTGTCCACGTTAATTATACGAAGTTATGGCCAGTATGTCATTTTAATGTTCCAACGATGTAGGCCTGATGGAACTAAATTGACAACTTTAATTAATAATTTTGTGGCTTCGCAGTTGTCAATATCAGGAAGGACTTTTGTAACTACAGCAATTATATATCATGACGGTCCTTTAACTACTTCAGGACATTACACATCTTATGTAAAATCTGGAAACGGCTGGTCATTCTGCAATGATTCTGTTTTAACTTTCAAAAAAAGATTGCCTTTCCACCTTCAAAATTCTTACCTGGTGTTCTTACAACCAAAATTTTAGGAAAGGAATCATGGGTTTTGTTCTGAGGAATTTCAAGAGGTTCTAACGGCTCCTACTCTATATGGCCTTGTGGATAAGTGTAGTACAGAGCAAAAACTGTTTGTCTTTATAAGCTAATTCAAGCAGCAGATCAAAATAAGGAGTAGAGGAAATGTAAGTCTGCAATGCTGTCCATATTATTTATGGAAACTTATGGGTGAAATGTCATTTTACAATTTCAACTACACAAACTGGATGAAAAAAAAGTTGTTAAGTCTAATTAAAAATGTTTTGGCTACACAGTCATCGATATCAGGAAGAACATTTGCAACTGCAGCTATTATATTTTAAGATGGTCCTTTGACAACATCAGGATATTACACAGCTTATTTGAAAATAAAAAAGGCTAGTCTTTCAGCAAACATTACCAATTGAGTATGAAGCAATGTTGCCTTTTGACTTGTTTTCTGAAGTGAGAATTTAGGGTAGGTAACTGGACTATAATGATTCTAGGTGTTGCTGTAATTTAGTGTGCTGTTTTAAATTGCTTTGTATGTCTCATTTTTCTTAAATTGATGGAGTTTATCTTTCAGAAAGTGGCGGGCAGAAAATAGTAACAGCACAACAGAGTATAAGCTGTTCATAGGACATCCTTTGACGTCATAGAAAGTAAGTTACTTTTGAGGAGTTCTGATTTCTGATTAGTTATATTATTTGGGTTTTTTAAACACAATCATTTTGATTGTGTTTTTGTTTCCCCGCTGTTATATGATGAATACCTTCAACTCACTGTTTTCAGTAAAATTTGATATATTCTGAGAACAGCAAAAATAAACCATTAAATATGTATAATTAATTTTGTACTTTGAATTGTGATTTATAATATGTATTCATCTTGTCTCTTGCTCACTCTTTTTTTACTACCTTCTATTAATTTAAAATTTTTTGTTCTTTCTTACACAGATTAAAAGTATAAAAATGACAATTGACTACGTTTACGACAATTATAAGGTAAGTGTTTAGTACTCTTTACGTTACATCTCTATCACATTTAACTTTTATTAGTTCCACTGCTTCCTTTCTTTAACCCTTAGTTTCCTGCCTTTGCTACTTCCCTCATTTCTTTTTCTATTACTTAATTATACTACTCTTTCCACTGCTTTTCTCAGTCCCTCTTTCAACAGTAACTGTGTGTTACTCCCTCTATTTGTCTTTCATTTAACATTAGTCTCTGTTTACTTACTCTTCTTTTTAAAAAAAAAATTTTTTTTTAGTTCGCTTCCGGTTCGCGTACCAGCGCGCGAACCGGGAAGCGAATCAAAAGAAATAGAGGTTGCTAGAGTGCTAAACATTCTAGCAATTTTTCATAAAGGGAAGGTAGTTCTGAAAATAACTTTTTTTTATTATTTTTGTTGTTTTATATTTTTTTGTGTTTATTTGGGGGGGGGAAACAAAAATGATTCATTAGAAAGGGCTCAACAGGAGCAACAAAAAAAATAAGAAAATTTAGTTTCTGGGACGTTTTGTACATTGATGATGTTCATTAGCTCTATTGATTAGAGTTACACTCCTCTCTCCACAGGAAATTAATTTGCCGCAAGTTAAACATGTTATTTTCATTTGTCCAAAGTTCTTCTGAAGATTTGGGACCGTTTCCCTTGCCTCTGATTCCGTCACTGCCACTTCATTGGTGGATGTACTGGCAGGTCGGGGGTTATCCACCAAATCTCGTATTTGAGCAGCACTGTAATTTATCGGGTGCCACCTCTCCATATGGCGATGCATGGTATGATTACCATAACTATATTTTTTTTCGGTTCCTCTGGAGAGTACATCGTGGCAGATGAGGCAGGTAACGTACCGGGCATTTACCTTTTTTTCATGTGGAGGAAAGGAAAAAAATTGCCAAATAAAATGTTCTTTTATATGGGACCTCCTTGGTTGTTCTTTTTAAAAAACCCTTGTCCCTTGCTGCTGTTCCTCTTCTTCCTCTTCTTCCTCCTCTTGTTGGAGGATGACCTGAGGAGGTGGTCCACTCTTCCTTGGAGGTGGTGGTGGTGCTGGGGGTCCACCAGCTGCAGCTACTACAGATGCCATGACTGAACCAGCAGAAACAGGTCTTTCTCTCATAAAAATGAAAGTGAGAGTGAGGAAAAAAGGTGGGACTTTCATCATTTGGGAAAAAGAAATGTTCTAAACCAATGAAAAGTGTTAATTTTACGTCATATGATCAAGCCATCCATCATTAGGAAACTAAAAGTAAAATGAACCAATGAAAAGTTTTATAAACTAGTCACATGACCTGTTATGCTTACGTAACGCGCGCTGTGCCTCGGATCGTTTCCGGGGCTCTGCGTTTCGCGCCTTGGTTCGCGTTCCAGAGCGCTTCCGGGTGCGCTAACGCGGCGCGTCGTATGGCGCGTTACGCAGTAAGGCGATACGTTGCGATTACGCGACGCGTCACGATGTGACTTGCACTAACGGAACGTTTACCGGTTCGCGGACCGGCAGCGAAACAATAAAAAATAATTTAAAAAAAAATTACATTAAAAAATATAATACAAAAAAATAAAAAATATATTTTTGAATTAGAATAAGAATACATTTTATAGCTTTTGATATTTACTATTAAAAAAACATTGAAATTCACTGAATAAACCATAGGTTATAGACCATATATAGTTAGGAATTAGCATTTACAAAACCTTGAAAATTCACTGAAAAAACCATAGGTTATAGACCATATATAGTTAGGGATTAGCATTTACAAAACCTTATTTTACTCGCACAAAACCATTGCAATTCCCATATATAGTTAGTTGCACTAACTATATATCGCGCACCCGCAATCCACTGCTGATGATGTCACATATCCCCTTTGAAAACAACAAGGGTTCCCTGTATAAAAATTAACAATCAACCCCTAGGTCAGGGAATAAATCAATGGAAAAAACTACCTAGGCAGTAATTCTGAATTTAAACATACAATACGAAAAGGACCAACACTGAGAATGAACAGCTTCCAATTAAAAACATAAGTTTATTACAGTCGCATAAACAATAACTAAAAAATACATTTCATAAAAAGTTGAATTTACATCAATCATAACATAAAAATTCTTGAACATAGAAGAGTGAGTTGTGTGTCAATTGGAAGCTGTTCATTCTCAGTGTTGGTCCTTTTCGTATTGTATGTTTAAATTCAGAATTACTGCCTAGGTAGTTTTTTCCATTGATGATGTCACATATTACATCATTCATGGCATGGTCAGTGACATCACTGATGACATCACTGATGACATCTCAAATGACATCACTGATGACAACATCCAGTGAGTGTATGTTTCAGTAAAGTTAAAATATGTCTTACATATTGAAGAATGAGTGGATGTATAAGTGTCTGGATGAAGGATTTAGTAGGTGCATGACTGACTGTATGAGTGAGTGATTAAATGTATCTCACTGAGTGCATGGGTTAGTGACTAAACTGTCTTAATTTGTGCATCATTATGCCTGTTTGTCTGTAAACTGCTGCATGTGTTGATCAGTAGCTATATGAGTAACTATATGGGTTTTTGATTGGTTGCCCAAGTATTTGTATGGGAGACTGAGTGTGTGTGTGGGTGGCTGGGAGGGGTATGACTCTGTGCATAGAGGTGTGGGCCGTTGATTCACTAGATGTATGGGTTCAAAAGTGCATGTGGAAACAGCTGCATGGGCGGTTGACTGTGTGTATGAGTGTATTGGTGAGTGAACTGATAACTTAGTGCTACATGTCAAAGTGAGTACATATGTAAAACACAGTACATGTGAGAGTGTACATATATAAATAACTGTGCATAAGAGCCAGTGAATGTGTGAGTGGCTGTATGGATCATTGTGAACTTGTATCAGGGATTGTATAAGAGAGTAAATATGTGTTAGTATATGTTTGAATAAGTAAGGTGTGTATAACTGTATAGTTGAGGAAATTGAGGTGTGATTGATTCTTTGCATGACTGACTAGGTGTGTGAGTAACTCCATGGATGAGTGACAGTCTGTGAGTGTCTGTTTACACTGAGTGTATCTAAGGTTATATTAGAGTCTGAAGAGGTTCATCGTATTATCACATGAATAATGTCATCACTGATGTGATCAGTGATGTCATTTGAGTTGTCAACAGTGATGTCATCAGTGATGTCATTTGAGATGCCATCAGTGATGTCATCAGTGATGTCACTGACCATGTCATGAATGATGTAATATGTGACATCATCAGCAGTGGATTGCGGGTGCGCGATATATAGTTAGTGCAACTAACTATATATGGGAATTTCAATGGTTTTGTGCGAGTAAAATAAGGTTTTGTAAATGCTAATCCCTAACTATATATGGTCTATAACCAATGTTTTTTTCAGTGAATTTTCGAGGTTTTGTAAATGCTAATTCCTAACTATATATGGTCTATAACCTATGGTTTTTTCAGTGAATATATATATATATGATGTTTATTGAGGGGGCATGGACCGCTCCACGCCTGTTTGCCAGCACAAATGGACTTCCGCAGCAACTTGGCAGAAGGCGTAGGAGAAAGGGAGATAAGAGAGGACAACGCCTTTCTTGGAAGCAGTGCGGATGCAGCACAAATCTTAACATCTTGCGGCAACCTTTGCACTAAGCAACAAACTCTTGCACTAAGCAACGTGAATTTTAAATTGCACCGACCAAGGACAGTAGCTGGCAATATCGCTATTCAAGCAAGATTCCAATACTCGGCATGTCCTGAAATAACCAAGGCGATGCATTATGGGGCCTGGAGTATATGAAGCAGGCACGTGACCACTGAGTCTGGATAATTGTGCTCACCTGTGATCAAGACGTCTGTGAACGTCGAAACGCGTAAGGACACGAGCATTTGCACAGGATGCGACGAATAAAGTCTGCTGCATCATCAGACACTGTGGGGCTCTTTTCTTTGGAGTGGCTGAAAGCGCAGTTTCTCCAGGATCTCCGTTCCTGGCTAGAGCCCGCCCTGCAGGACCGGTGGCCCCCGGTAAAGCGGAGATGTTCTTTTGATATATATATATATATATATATATATGGCAAAATGAAGCCCCTCATTTTGTTCCTTTTCAAATTAAATGTATTAAGTGTTACCACTTTATTCCAATCAAGATGACTTCAGGTGTGCCATACTTTTGTCATAAGTAAGAGTGCTAGCGTTCTAGTTGTTCTTTAGAACACTCTGGGACATTCTGTCATTGGGCTATAGTTGGGCTACATCTGGCTGATATTTGGGCTACATTTGGGCTCTTTTGTCTCTGGTGGCCATCTTGGGAGACTGCATATCAGAATTTGTTTAATGAAATATAAGAGGATTTGAGAAGTCACTCTAAATGTGCCCTAATTTTTCTTTCTTCAGCACTAATCATAATTTCTATGGCAAAATGAACCCTCTCATTGTGTTCCTTTGCAAATTAAATGTTTTAAGTGTTAACACTTTATTTGATATTTTATAGGATTTGTAAAGCGCGGCTATCGCTCCGGAAGGAGCATCTTGGCGCTGAGCGTGCAGAAAAAGGAAACGTAGTAATGAATGAATCAGATAGCTGTGAAAACCGAGGCGTCAGATTGCTGAAATACCCAGGTTTTCAAGAGTTTCCTGAAGTGGCTCTCAGTATCAGCTAGCCTGAGATTAACGGGGAGGTTATTCCAAGCTCTTGCTGCTAGGAAAGAGAAGGTTTTCCCCCCTCGCGTTTTTAACTTAAATCTTGGGATAACGACAAGGTTGGTTCCTGAGGATCTCAGGCAGCACGTGGGATTGTAATGCATAAAGCGCTTAGTGAAATACAGGGGGCCTGTTTTCCTAGTGGCTTTGAATGCAGTGAGCAGAAGTTTAAAAAAAATTCTTTTGTGAAGAGGTAGCCAGTGGAGGGTGTTAAGGGCTGCTGAGGCTGAGGACCTTCTTGGGAGTTTAAGAACGAGTCTGGCCGCCGCGTGTTGAACGCTTTGCAGTTTCCTGAGGGTGGACTTCTTCACTCCTGCCATTAGTCCGTTGCAATAATCAAGTCGGGAGAGGATTAGAGCAACCGCGACTGATTTTCTGGCTGAGATGGGGAGGAAGTCAAAGAATTTCTTCAGTGTTCTGATGAGGCTAAAACAGCACCCAGCAGTGATGCGGACATGATCATCAAAGCTGAGGGATGCGTCGAATTGGATGCCAAGATTACGTGCCGAGGAAACAGCACTCGGCGGGGCTTCTGAGTTTTTTGGCCACTAGTCTTTTGGGGAAAAGGACAAGTCTTTCCCTAAGGGTATAATCTCAGTCTTGGCACTGTTGCATCTGAGGTGATTTCTATTCAGCCATAGAAAAACCTCAGAGAGACAATTCTTAAGTCTAAGGGCTGCATCCGTGCATTTTTTATCGATGGTGACGACAAGCTGAGTGTCATCAGCATACGATGTAATGAGGATTCCGTGGGATTCTATCACTGCGAGGAGGGGGGCCATGTAAATGTTAAAAAAAAGAGGGCTAAGTATGGACCCCTGGGGGACTCCTGATGTGATTGGTCTTTCTCTGGAGAGGTAGGGGCCTAGTGAAACTGTTTGGGATCTATTGGACAGGAACGATGTAATCCATGTCAGCACAGTATCTGACACACCAATCTCGCGCATTCTATTGATAAGAATGGCATGCGAGATGGTGTCGAACGCTGCTGTTAAGTCGAGCAGGATGAATACAGCCTGTCTCCCCTCATCCTGCAGGAACTTGATAGAATCAGATCATTCAATCAAGGCGGTTTCAGTGGAGTGGCCGGAACGGAACCCTGATTGTTGGGGGTGCAGAATGTGATTGCTCTCTACAAAGGTTTTTAACTCGCCGTATACTAGCTGCTCCGTGATTTTGCCTAGTGCGGGTAGTAGAGAAATTAGGCGCATGTTAGTGAGGTCAGTGGGGGATTTGTTTTGCTTCTTCATTAGAGGCTTCACTATGGCCTTTTTCCAGTCATCGGGAACGATGCCTGATTCGAGGGATTCGTTGATGATGGCGTTAATCGTAGGATTTACAGCCTCGATGAGATGGTGAAGAATGCTAGGGGGGCATGAGTCCGTGGGGGCTCCCGATTTGCAGGCCAAGATAGCCTTATGAGTTTGTTGAAGAGAGACTGGAGAGAAACTGCTGAGAGTGGAGGGAATTGTGACGGCGTCATGGGTGGTGGTAAGGGGTTGAGGGAAATCCTTCTGAAAGTTGGCGATTTTATCTATAAAGAAATCAGCAATTTGATTGCATAAGGTTTGGGATGGAGGAATTTCGGGTAGGAGGGCTTTGGGATGAGTGAAGGACTTAACTATGGAGAAGACTGTTTGTTGTTTTTGCTGGGCTTCCTCTATGGCTTTGGTAAAGTACTCCTTTTTGGCCGCTTTAATGCCAGAGAGATAAAGTTTCCTCTGTAGGATGTAGAGTAGTCTAGAGGCTTTGTCGTAAGTTTTTCTCCATTTCCTTTCAAGGATCCTACATTGGAGGTGGCTTTCAGTGAGGGACTGGGTGTACCAGGGGGCATTGGGCTTTCTTTTACGGCGGTCTGGGTGGCGGCGATTTGGACTGGAGTTTTCAGAGACAATTTTGTCAATCCAAATGTGGAAGTTGCAAGAGTCGGACGTTACATCTCCAACTAATATGGGGGGCGGAGCCAGAGGCTGGGAGTCTGACTTGATGCGTTCAGCCACCTTCTTCCAATTGGTCGAAGAGGGAGTAAGGAGGCGCTTGGCGCTTGATGGCATGGAGGGGTTTACCTTGATGGCAAAGGGGATAAGGCAGTGGTCGGTCCATATTTGCGGGATCGGGGGGGATGTAATCATGGTTGCCAAATAGGAACAAATGCCGTCTAACGTATGTCCAGCCCTGTGTGTCGGGGAAGTAACAAGTTGGGAGACACCAAAAATGCTGAGAGATTGTTGGAAGCTGATGGTGTGAGGGTCTGTGTCTGATTCCAGGTGCAAGTTCATGTCGCCTAGGAGAGTGAAGGTGGGGTAATGTGTCAGGAGTGACCCGAGTGTATCGTCAAGAGAGTCCAGGAAGGGGGTGGCATTCCCAGGGGGGCGGTAGATAAGTCCCCCTGAGAAGGAGGTGGAAGCGTTGATTTTAATCGCAAAGCCTATGCCCTCACTGTCTTTGAGGTAGCCTAGATCGAAAGTATGGCACGTGAAGGATTTCTTGATGGCAAAGGCTACCCCCCCTCCCCGCCCAATGGGTCTATCCCGCCTAAAGATGGTAAAATCTGGGGGTAGGGCGGTTGCAAGATCAGGATTCGATGAATCATTTAGCCAGGTTTCAGTAATAAAGAGAGCATCTAAGTCGTGGTATTGTATAAGGTCATGAATGTCTTGACCATGACACGCTAGGGACCTGGCGTTAATGAGCCCTCCCTTAAAAGTATTCAACTTTTGCTTAGATGTGGGTGGTTTGGGTACTCCGCCAGCGGATCCCAGGGACGTCCACCTACAGTGAGGACACGAGAAAGGACCCCAGAGAAGATTGCTGAGGGGGCGACCCTTACAGTGGTGGGCTCCCTTAACGTGGCGCAATGAACGTAATTCATAAGGGTCATACCTGATAGTGGGAAGGATTTGGTCAGCATGCCCTGCGCCCGGTGCGGTCCTGGCGCGGACGGGCGCAGACGGGCTTGGCTTAGGCGCGGCTTCGGCGCGCATCCGGCGCGCCCGCTGCGCCAGCCCGCTGCGCCAGCCCGCTGCGCCAGCCCGCTGCACCGTCTGGCCACCTTGCACATTTCATAGGGAGATAAGAGGGTGGGAGGACGGCGCGACTAGAGCGCTGTCCCCGCCTGCCTCACTCAAGATGGCGCCCACCGCCGCCGAGTATCGGCTGAGAAGCGGCTAGGCTGAAGGAGAAGAATGAAAGGTGATAGAGGTGTCAGAGTACCTAGCAATTCAATTCCCCTTGTACTGACAGTCCCCAAAGATAAAATAAGGCGGTTTTTAAAATGAATAAAAAACGCTCCAAGTGCAACAATCGCTATTCTTAAAATCACAATTCAAAGGATCACATTGGTGAAATTCGTCTGCAGCTCGCAGCCCCAGTTCCCCTCACCAGGGAGAGCTTCTGAAAGGCACCGAGGGCTGCACATGGGCTCAATTAAGTACACCAAGAGGGCGGGAGGACGGCGCGACTAGAGCGCTGTCCTCGCCTGCCTCATTCAAGATGGTGCCCACCGCCGCCGAGTATCGGCTGAGAAGCGGCTGGGCTGAAGGAGAAGAATGAAAGGTGATAGAGGTGTCAGAGTACCTAGCAATTCAATTCCCCTTGTACTGACAGTCCCCAAAGATAAAATAAGGCGGTTTTTAAAATGAATAAAAAACACTCCAAGTGCAACAATCGCTATTCTTAAAATCACAATTCAAAGGATCACATTGGTAAAATTCATCTGCAGCTCGCAGCCCCAGTTCCCCTCACCAGGGAGAGCTTCTGAAAGGTTGTCTCAAGATGACTTCAGGTGTGCCATACTTTTGTCATAAGTAAGACTGTTAGCGCTCTAGTTGTTCTTTAGAACACTCTGGGACATTCTGTCACTGGGCTATAGTTGGGCTACATCTGGCTGATATTTGGGCTACATTTGTTTTTTTTGTCTCTGGTGGCCATCTTTGGGCTACATTGGGCTACATTGGGCTACATTGGGCTACATTTGGGCTCTAACATATATATAGCCCTATGTAGCCCAATATATATTTTTCAAAGTTAATTTTCGTAAAAACCACTGGAGCATATATCTTGAGACATAGCAAAGGCACATCGGGCTACCAGTCCCTACAATTTTGCCAAGTTTTGTGGAAATCCATTCAGCCGTTCGAGCTAAAAGTGAGACTAACCGCCCTATGGAAAACTCAATGTTAAAAACACGTTTTGGGACCCCACTTTTTTCTCGGCCCCCGCTTGACGAAACCCCCCCAAACTTTCATGTAATGCTCAGAAACAAAATGTGCCATTTTCCGGAAAATTTCAGCCAATTCCGTCCATCAACGCCAAAGGTATTCAACATAGAATTTTCAGAAATCCCTATTCAAAAAAATCCTAACTATATATACCTACTGGCGAGCGCCAGTAGGTAATATATATATATATATATATATATAAAAACAAAACAAAACCCTTTCAGGCATACAGTGACGCATAAATTATGCAAAAAAGAAGGAGAGAACTCTGGGTATTTCTCAAGTTTAGGTGGAAAGCAGCCCCTGTTAGAGCATTCTCAACACCAGCGACACTCTAGATCTGCTCACCTCAAATGTCTGTTTTTCAATCAAAGTTTTTAAGCATAGGATTAGCACAGTGCTATCCACACCTAGATAGAAAATGACAAGTGCGGAGAATCACGCCGCGCGCACTTAGGACCCGGCCTCTCCGGACCCCGCCCGCCCCTGGTCTCTGGTGGTTGGTCGGGCGGACGGCCCAATCGGCATCCGGCCGACCCATTTCCGGTCTGGCGATATCGCGTGTCCTAGGGGTCAGGGGGTGGAGACTCTGGGCCTATTTAGGGTCAACTCCCTGTGACTGGGGTCTCTGTTCCTGCTATCACTCCTGGATACCTGACTGCTCACGCCGGCACCTGGCCATTCTTGTGATCCTGGCCGGCTTTCCGAAACTCTAGAAGCAGAAGGATTGAGCATCGTTCGTGTAGCCAGGTAAGGGGTCGAGTGCCTCGGGGGGCCTTGTGGGCAGCCGTGAGTCACGGTGGGTGCTGGGACAGGATAGGATTGTCACTGCCTTACGGGGCTTACGGTTGTGTGCGGGGGTCCTCGTGGTGCGGGCTCCTGCCGGGAGGCGTGAACGGGGCTTAGGGGTGCGGGAGCAGGGAACTCGGGACACGTTAGGTGCTATAGCAAGGTAGTGCGAAGCGCGATACAGATAGCATGGCACCAAAAAAGGGAGGACAAAAGCGAAAAGATTCTGAGCCTGAATTGGCACAGATTATGAAATTACTGCTAAAGAAGTTGAGCAAAGAGACTCCCGATAGCGGGGATGAGAGCGATTCTTCCCAGGGGGAGCAGCCCGAGGTAGTAGAGCGGCCGCGCAGGGGGGTGCCACCGAGGGCCGCTTGTCCGCCATTAAAGAAGAAAGTCAAGGCACAGCCTAAAGGAAAAGGGGGAGCCCGGCAGGGCAAGAGTAGGCCTAGCCCTGCCAGGGGGAAACGGGACGAGTAGGTTCTGTCCCCACGCCTCCGTTAGATGCAGAGCAGGTTTTCCCTTCTGTTCCCATTCCGAATGTGCCCGCACCAGTAGACCCAGTGGGTTCAGTTTTGTCCGAGATTAGGGAGGCGCTGAAGGCGTTGGCCCCGGGGGGCGCGGAACCAATGGTTATGGTCCCTCTGGCCCCACTCGCACCGCAGCCGGTGGCCGCAGTGGCAGCCGCATGTGATCCGCTAGATAGCTTTCTGGCGTCAGTTTCCACATTAGTGGGCCAATTATCAGCTCCGGAAAAAGTATTAGAGAGAGTGAGCGCTGGAGCGGCAGCTCCGTGGGTCCCCCCTCAGGCCACAGAACAGGGCGCGTTGCAGGACATTCAGAGGCAGTTGGCGCTCTTAGTCGAGTTGCGCAAGGCGTTACCCAGTGTAGCGATTGGAGCCCATCCCCCCGTGACAGCGATAGCTGTAACACCCATAGAAGGTAAGCCTGGTGACGCTACAGCAAGGAGCAGCGAGGTGGGGGCAAGTCAGGGGAACGTGTTGTCTCAGTCAGGGATGTTAGCTACGCATGTGAGTATGTAAATGCGAGAGAAGATTTGGAAGGGTGCCTACGTAGATATATTCTCCCTTATCAGGCCGAAGAGAAGAGAGGAGGATTACAAGGACAGGGAGGGGAAAGAGCACTCCTTCTGAGATCGGAGACCTAGGATTGAGGAAACAATAACCAATTGGCTGTTCGGCTTTCACGTTTATGTGACAGTGTTGTTGGAAAAAAGGCCAGAGTTGGCGATCCCGTTGGTGTTTTACACCAATAAGATCGTGAAGGCCCATTCCACTCATGGGGGTTCAGCCTGGCTGACATATGATAGGGAGTTTCGCTGGGCGAAGTAAGAAAACCCCTCCATTTGTTGGGATCAGGTTGAGGTCAATGCCTGGTTAGAGAGCGTGAGCAATAGGGAACACCTGGCTAGGCAGCCTTTTCGGACCTCCCAGGGAGGGCCGGGCGAGAAGAAAGGTACATGCTGGGCATTCACTGGCAAAGGGTGCACATGGCCCCCCGGGCAGTGCAAGTTTAAGCACGCATGCGCCTACTGCGGTCACCCGTCCCATCCCAAATCTAAGTGCAACAAGAAATCCAAAGAACGGGGGGGGGGTAAAGCCCCTAAGGATATCAAGCCCCCCCAAGTCTAATCTGCCTACTCCAGTGGATATTGAAAAGATGATTTTTTGGTTGAACAGGTACCCAGACAGGGCAGCTGCTAAGATGTTGTTTGAGGGTTTTTCCAGGGGATTTCGTATCCCAGTGTCTCATGTCCCCCTATTAGCCAGTGTGAGAACCAAGTTTCAGCGAGAACCCATCCCTTAGTAGTGGCCACAAAGGTGGAAAAGGAGCGGGCCTTAGGCCGAGTAGCAGGCCCTTTCCCGGCTCCTCCCTGGGAGAACTATGTGTGCTCCCCTCTGGGAGTAGTGCCCAAGAAGGAGCCGGGACCATTCAGGATGATTCATAACTTTGAGACCTTTAGCTCCATGCTGCAGTGGGTGTTTTCACAAAAGTCAGGATGTAGAGATGTGGTGCATTACTTAGACGACTTCATGGTGATAGGCCCCGCGTCTTCAGAGGCCTGCGCTTTGGCCCTGAGTCAGCTGGTGACTATGTTGAAGGAATTTGGAGTGCCGCTGGCACCGAGCAAGACAGTCGGCCCTGACACGTGCATGTCCTCCTGGGCATCGAAATTGACACAGTAGCGGGGGAATGTAGATTGCCGATGGATAAAGTAAGAGCTTTTTCCCTAGCCATTGAGGTAGCCTTGGCGTGTCCGAAGGTGACGTTGCATCAGTTACAGGTTCTTGAGGGTCAGCTAAATTTTGCTTTGTGCATCATTCCCATGGGGCGCCCTTTCTCGAGGTCTATAGCCAGAGCAATGGTAGGTCTTACCCAGAAGCATCATCGGGTGCGGTTAAAGGCAGGGGTTAAGGAGGACCTCAAGGTGTGGCGAGACTTCCTGACAGATTTCAACGGGCGGGCAGTTTGGCCCACGCCACCGGTGTCCAGTGTTGAGCTAGGCCTATACACCGATTCAGCCGGGAGCGTTGTTTGCGATCTTGGGCCCTTCCTGGTGCGGGGCGGTCTGGCCAGCGGAGTGGCACTTAGCAGGCTTGACAAAGAATTTAGCTTTCCTAGAGCTTTTTCCCATTTAGGTGGCAGTTACGGTCTGGGCGGAGCGCTTCAAGGACAGGGCAGTGACCTTCTGGTCGCATAACATGGCGGTGGTTCAGGTTATCAATCGGCAAGGGGCGACTTGCCCACATGTGCTGAGGTTGTTGAAGCTGTTGGTGTTGGCATGCTTAAAATTGAATGTGACTTTTTTTTTTTTTTTTTTTTTTTAAAACCTTTATTGTGCACAAACAGCAGACAAATACGGGCCTACAACCACCTGGCCGGCCACAAAACTGTGAGCACTTTTGCAAGCAATACGGTACATCGGCAGCGAGGCAACATTAATAAACAAACATATAGTGTTACACTGGACCATGCTATACCACCGATATACAGGAGGAGTGAGGTTAATTTTAAAGTTTATAAAATCACATATACAGGAATTAAGTCCAGGAGAGCCATAGTCCAGTCCATCACATTACAGAAGTATTAGGCAACGTTCAACAGGCGAGGTTCTGGAAGCGTAGAAAGTCGCAATCAAAATGGCGGCATCGCAGAGGTAACTAACAGGAGAGGTAAGCAAACACTACGCCGATATCAAACACGAACCCACCCAGATTCAAGCCAAACTATAGCCCCAAGGACAAAAAGGACAAGAAAGATAAAAGAAGAAAGAAACAAGGCCCATAGAAACGAAGAAAAATTACACATATATAACCCCCCACCCTACACGCATGCAGAGGCTACGGCCTAACCCCCCCCTTGCAGTGTGTCTGTCGCCCATTAGAGTGCCCGAAATATAGAGACAAGAGACAAGGAAGAAGAAGAAGGGAAAAAGAGAAACAAAGAGAAAAGGAGAAAGAAGAGGAGAAAAATAAGGCCCATAGAAACAAAAAGTGAACAAATGAGGACCCCCCACCCTACACGCATGCAGAGGCTATTGCCTACCCCCCCCAGCAGTGTGTCTGTTGCCCCAGAAAGACCCGAAATATAGAAGTAAGTAAAAAGGGAGAAGAGAAGATCACCATAAAGGAGAAGAAGAAAAAGAAATACCAATCACATAAGACCGGGGGAGGGCCATAAGAACATATCGAAAGCAATCGCACAGATTATTCCGGCCGCCCTTACCCCAGCCCCACTGCCAATACAGTTCAAATTTGCAAAGTCCCCGGCAAAGTCCCCGGCAGGCCATCAGCACCCCAGCCATACGAGGGAGAGTTCCAAGTTGAAAGAGGGTACCCGCATCCCTGCCCCTCACGGTAAAACGCAACAGCTGAGCCCAACTGGATAAGCAACATCAGCACAGTGATACCCAAAAGCCCCGGACATGTATTACTCAGGCCATCCGTACCCCGTCCCCACAACCAATACTATACCAACGTGACACAGTCCCGGCAGTCCATCAGCATCCCAGCAGTACAGTTAGAACAGTCCTGACTAGGTAAGGGGCTATCTCAACCCTGACCCCGTCGACACGGAGTAGCGACACAGTCCAACTGCGCAACAAGCAGCCCGGAGACGGTGAGGGAGCAGAGGGACCACAGCAGGACGAAGAGGCGGTCAGTAGAATATATCCAGCGCATAGGCAGGTGGTCTGCAGTGTTAGGGGGAACAACCATTTGCAGCCAAGGCACCGCAGGGCCCAGTACACAAGCGAGTAGCAGCCGGTTTCGGAGAAGGGGACGGGTCACGGCAATGGTCCACACAGAAGCCCCGGGGTATATTTCGCAGTGATGGTCCTCCGGGCATAACGTGGATCCAGAAGCGGTGGACTTCCGTGAAAGCGTTACCGCCGGCACCGCAGCCATATGGGGGTCCGACAACCCCAGGGCACCGATAGCCATCAGGGCGGAGGCACCACAAAGGCCAGAGACAGAATATGGCGCAGCATCCGGCTTCAGATGGCATCCCTGGTAGGGCAACGAAGGTACCGTCAGCACCGCGTCCAACCGAGCCCCCAAGTCACAGGCTACCTCAGATATGGCAGCTTTCAAGGTGTGTAGGGCTCCCAAAACATCACTGAGCTGTAATGGCCTCGCAGGGAGAGAGGACGCACCTGGATCCTGTACCCAGGGCAACTCGATGTGGAGCTGCCCCGGCAATCTGACTCCGTTACTCCCTGCAGGCAACTGGGCGTCCCGCCAACGTTCAGACTGGCAGAGCGAGTCCAGGGAAAGTAGGGCAGCCCCATCCATTCTTCCCAGTGTCGAGGCGGCGTGGGCAAAGGGTGGCGTCCGCTATTGCAGTCCAGGATCAACGAACGCGGAAGACGAAGAGCAATCGGGAAGATGGCGCCCGCCTCCACTCTCGGGGACACATTGTAGCTGTAGAGCCGCTCCCGAGCCCGAGAGATACAATGTTGCGCCTCCCTGCTAGAATGTCCACAGCCCAGGGAGCAGGCGAGGCGGGAGGCGGAGGGTGTGGGACAGCTGCTCCTCCGTGTAGTCGACCCCGTAGTGCTGGCAATGGCCGCCGTCGTCGCACGGGGGGTCGGACGCCAACACAGGACAAAGACCCGGGCACCTCCGGGATGCAGGAGAGGAGGGTGAGGGCATTTCGGCGCTCCGCCTGCCGGGATCAACCCGAGGAGCACACCGGCGTGATCAGCGCCACCTCCCGATTCCGCTGCAAGCAAGCAGTACAAGAGACAGGATCAGGGTGAGGCGGAAATCGGGAGAGTGGCGAGATGGTCAGCGGAGCTGAGGAGTCAGGCGGCCATCTTGCTCGCGAGCCAGGCTCCTCCCCGAATTTGACTTTTAAGGCTGCGCATATACCTGGTGTTGATAATCATGCTGCTGACGCTTTGTCTCGTTCCAAGTTGCAGGACTTCCGGAGGTTCCACCCGCAGGCGGAAGAGCGCATGACGACGTTCCCTACGTCACTGTGGAAAATTGGAGCCTCGCTTTAGCGGGGCTGGTAGGTGCCGCTCTGAGTGATCGCACCAAAGCCCCCCCAAGTCTAATCTGCCTACTCCAGTGGATATTGAAAAGATGATTTTTTGGTTGAACAGGTACCCAGACAGGGCAGCTGCTAAGATGTTGTTTGAGGGTTTTTCCAGGGGATTTCGTATACCAGTGTCTCATGTCCCCCTTATTAGCCAGTGTGAGAACCAAGTTTCAGCGAGAACCCATCCCTCAGTAGTGGCCACAAAGGTGGAAAAGGAGCGGGCCTTAGGCCGAGTAGCAGGCCCTTTCCCGGCTCCTCCCTGGGAGAACTATGTGTGCTCCCCTCTGGGAATAGTGCCCAAGAAGGAGCCGGGACAATTCAGGATGATTCATAACTTATCTGCACCAAAGGGTGCATCGGTAAATGATGCATCGACCCGGCAGTATGCTCAGTGACGTACTCGTCCTTTGATGCCGCGGTTCAGAAAGTGAGGAATCTAGGCTGGGGGGCGTTGCTAGCGAAAACAGATATCGAGTCAGCATTCCGCTTGCTGCTGGTGCATCCCGAGGATTACCATTTGCTAGGCTTTCAGGTCCAACAGCAATTTTATTATGACAGATGTATGCCAATGGGTTGTGCGGTCTCCTGCAAGTACTTTGAGACCTTTAGCTCCATGCTGCAGTGGGTGTTTTCACAAAAGTCAGGATGTAGAGATGTGGTGCATTACTTAGACGACTTCATGGTGATAGGCCCCGCGTCTTCAGAGGCCTGCGCTTTGGCCCTGAGTCAGCTGGTGACTATGTTGAAGCAATTTGGAGTGCCGCTGGCACCGAGCAAGACAGTCGGCCCTGACACGTGCATGTCCTTCCTGGGCATCGAAATTGACACAGTAGCGGGGGAATGTAGATTGCCGATGGATAAAGTAAGAGCTTTTTCCCTAGCCATTGAGGTAGCCTTGGCGTGTCCGAAGGTGACGTTGCATCAGTTACAGGTTCTTGAGGGTCAGCTAAATTTTGCTTTGTGCATCATTCCCATGGGGCGCCCTTTCTCGAGGTCTATAGCCAGAGCGATGGTAGGTCTTACCCAGAAGCATCATCGGGTGCGGTTAAAGGCAGGGGTTAAGGAGGACCTCAAGGTGTGGCGAGACTTCCTGACAGATTTCAACGGGCGGGCAGTTTGGCCCGCGCCACCGGTGTCCAGTGTTGAGCTAGGCCTATACACCGATTCAGCCGGGAGCGTTGGTTTTGGGGCGATCTTGGGCCCTTCCTGGTGCGGGGCGGTCTGGCCAGCGGAGTGGCACTTAGCAGGCTTGACAAAGAATTTAGCTTTCCTAGAGCTTTTTCCCATTTAGGTGGCAGTTACAGTCTGGGCGGAGCGCTTCAAGGACAGGGCAGTGACCTTCTGGTCAGATAACATGGCGGTGGTTCAGGTTATCAATCGGCAAGGGGTGACTTGCCCACATGTGCTGAGGTTGTTGAAGCTGTTGGTGTTGGCATGCTTAAAATTGAATTTGACTTTTAAGGCTGCGCATATACCTGGTGTTGATAATCATGCTGCTGACGCTTTGTCTCGTTCCAAGTTGCAGGACTTCCAAAGGTTCCACCCGCAGGCGGAAGAGCGCATGACGACGTTCCCTACGTCACTGTGGAAAATTGGAGCCCCACTTTAGCGGGGCTGGTAGGTGCCGCTCTGAGTGATCGCACCAAACGTGCCTATCAGTCACAGTTTAATGTTTACAGATCATTTGTGGAGCAGATAGGAGATGCAAGGATCTTTTCTACTGAAACAATGTACGCTTTTTTACAGGTTCTGCGGGACCAGGGCAAAACAGTGTCTTATGCTAGGGCCTCCCTTGCAGCGATAGGCTTCTTTGCTAAACTGGCGGGGGAGCGGGACCCTGGGGCTTCATTCATGATCAGGAAGGCCTTAGCAGGATGGGCCCAACTAGACGGGCCACGGCGGGACTGTTGTAGGCCTTTGGATCTCCCGACCTTGATTGATATTTTGGGGGTACTGCCTGTTATTTGCCAGTCACCGTTCGAGGGAACCATGCTGGGGGTGGCCTTCTGCCTGGCCTTCTACGGGGCCTTTTGCCTGGGTGAGATAGTTGGGGCCTCCAGAGTAGACCATGGGGGGGCCTGCAATTCAAGGATATCTCCCTTTCCCTGGGGGGCCTAGTATTGCGGTTGGGACGGTCCAAGACAGATCAATCAGGAAAGGGGGTCACCATCCATTTGCTGCCAGCCCCGGGGATAGCTGCCTGCCCTGTATCCCGTATGCAGGCGTACCTGGCCCAACGCCCAGCAGGGGGGGGGTCGGCTCTTTTCATCCATGAAAAAGGGGATTGCCTGTACCAATACCAGTTTAAGGCAGTATTTGGGTTGGCTCTGGGGAATCTGGGTCTGGGAGCAGTGGGCTATTCTTCTCATTCAGTTAGGATTGGCACCGCAACTTTGGCGGCTGGGGCCGGTCTCGCCCCCAACATTGTAAAAGGTGTAGGTCGCTGGACCTCTGACTGCTATAAGCGATATGTAAGGCCTGAATTGTTGTGATGATATATGTGTGCAGTGTCTAACGGCTTCATCTCTCTCCTTTCTGATTAGTATGCCCGCTTCCGTGGTATGGGTACTCGGGCACTCTTTCGTGCGTCGCGCGGCAGTGCGCTTGCAGCGAAGAGAGGTAGTGAAACCGGCCGCATTGGGCGAGACCGAATTCGTATCCGACACTTGAGGCAGATCGTCGAGGAGCTCAGGGCACGACAGCACAAATCGCCTGATTGGATTATCTTGCATTTGGGAGGCAACGACATGTGTCAGGCATGATATGACGCAGGGCATGGGGCCCAGGAGTGCGTCCTAGGTCTTTGAACGTCTCGGTGAGGCGATTGAACGGCGAACTAGCAAGGTTGTGCTCAGTGAAGGGCCGCTTGCGCTACCTCCAGCACCGGATGATTTCCGGAGAAGTGATGTACCACCAGGACGGGGTACATTTGTCGGACTTTGGAACTGATACTTTTATCCAAGAACTTTGGTCATTTATTCTGAACGCAGGTGGGGAGGGTGTCAGACCTGTTGGCCTTGGCCACCCTTGTGGCGGAGAAGAGACCTGCGATCAGTAACTAGTGGCTAAACAAAATGGATGGGAGCCTGCTTGCCGGGCTCCATAGGCCAGCTCTGAGGGGGGATATGGCAAGCTCTCCACTGGGAGGAAGTGACCACCGGCTGGGGAGGCTAGGGCGACAGCTTTCGAGCCTCCCGTCGACCCTGGGCAGCCTGGTGGTCGAAAGGTGGGCCCCGGTAATGGCGGACAAGGATCGAAGGGCAGAACCCACCACTCTAAGGGGCAGGTGCACGGCACTTGGCGTAGGGTACCCAGTTGTGAGATGCGAACCAGATGGTGTTCCTCCCTTAGGGTTGGGAAGGTGATGGAGCATGATATGCTCATAAATGTAGTTATGAATGTAACTAGTAAATATTAGATATGCATGTTATTGCTTGTTATGTTTATACAATGTTGTGAATAAACATGGCCTTTTTAACCCCACCTGAATCTCTTGGTGATTTCAAAATTATGGGGATCTTGCATGTCTAGGGTAGTTGGGTGGCAGGGGAATATCTGGAGGGTACGGGTCCTATGACAAAGGGCCATATGTATCAAGAAAACGATTTGCGATTCTGAAATAGCGATTATTACCGAATCGCAAAATCAGAATCGCAAATCGGGATGTAACAACGCAATCGCAAATATTTAGCGATTCGCCCAAAATCGCTAAATATTAGCGCAATGGATATTAGCAATTCCTTAAACGTAAGAAATCGCAAATTAGCGAGTTCGCATCCAGAAAATCGCAAAATAGCGCGATCGCAGCCCGAAAATCGCTAAATTGCGATGTTCCCACGCGAAAAATTGCAATTTAGCTAATTTCTGGAAACATCCAATCGCAATCCTGATGCTTTATGATGACATCACCATCCAGGAAGTGAGGGATTTCCCATGGTGCTACAGGATTGAGACAGAGAGTGTGAGAGTATTGTTTGGTACTCAGGAGCCATGGCAGAAGGTGGAAACCAGGATGTCCCAGCAAGCCAGCAGGAGCAGCAAGAAGGGGAAGCAGGCAGGAAGAGGAAGCTCAAGTTCTCTGAGGCTGAACTAGAGAACCTCAATACCGAAATGGTGCCACACCATGAGGCATTATTTTGGAGGAGTTCCCATAAGGTGCCAGAAGCCAGCAAGAGACTGATTTAGGAGGGCATCCAAGCCAAAGTGAATGCCCTAGGAGTGACCCACAGGACAGTAGAAGTGTTGCGGAAGCGCTGGTACGACCTGCGCCAGCGCTCCAAGGAGAAGTTGGCTGCCAGGCTGGAGCAGTCCCAGCTCATCGGTGGGGGAACCTCCAACGTCCCTGACTCCACACCACTGGAGGAGCTGGTAGAGGGAACACTGCCTCCACAGAGTGTTGCAGGCGTGTCCGTGCTCGACAGCTTAGCACAACCAGCTGCAAGACCAAGTAGGAAGCATGCCTCCCCACCCTAAACCACCCCCAGCAACCCCCTGCAGCGACCTAGGGATTAGGGGAACCACATGTCAGGCTAGAGCAAGTACACAGGCATTGCATTATGGAAGATGTAGTCACAACAGTCTGTAATGTTGAATGTAGCATCAGAATTTCACAATGTACACATGTGCAGGTCAGGAAAGGGAACACTGTGAAAAAATGTATTAGAACATCACATGTAATGAAAAAATAAGTAATGTGTGCTGTTCTATCCACAGCACCTGCAAGCGGGAAGGCTACATCCAGTGCAACTGAGACATGACCCCAAGCCTCAGGAGAAGGCAGCCATGGCCATGATACAGACGGGGACAACAGTCCTTTCATCTGACCAAAGGGACACAGTAGGAGGAACTTGAGGCCATTCAGAATTATGGATGATGAGGATGAGGACAATGAAAATGTGCAGTCTGATGCACCAGTACCCCAGCAGCAGGAGTCCAGACCACAGTCCAGAGGCAGGCGTAGACCCCGCACGGCCATCAGCTCCAATGTGCAACAAGATGAATCTGTTTTTGCCTGCCTAGAAATGCACATGCTTCAGGTTCATCGCCTGCAAGCGAAACACATGAAGGCCATTCAGAGAGAGATCAGGGCAGGGAACAGAGGAATACGCGACAAAATCCGGGGGGCTGTGCAGGAGCTGACTGCAGAGTTGAGAGCTGAACGCGCAGCCAGGCGCAAAGAAATGGCCCGCATGGACCACTACACGCGTGCTATTGATCGCCTGGCCTCCTTCACCAATATGCTGGCAAGGCGTGCCATAGACACCCAGCGTGAGTTCTCGCATGGTATCCAGGACATAGCCACTGTGGTAGTGCAGTCAACTGCCACCCTGGATGAGCTGCGTGCGCTGCATACTGCTGGACCCGGGGTGCTTACCCCCAGTGAGGAGGACTCACAGTCGGTGTCAAATACACCACCACTCACTGTTGAGAGGCGCCGTAGTGGCCGGAGCACCAGGCCTGCCACACAACAATAGGGACTTTAGCAAAATGACTATTCCACACAGGGGAGATATGGGGCCAGCAACAGTGTAGCACTTGCTGTACTAATAACTGATTTTGTTGCACTGTGATTAAAACATGTGCTTTGGTTTAGGAGAGTTCATCCACGTTTTTTTGGATGTGGGACATTGTTGCTATTGGGAATTAAACACGTTTGCAAAGCAAGAAGTTGTCATTGTATCATTTTCCCTCACCTAGAAGTAGTTCCACATGATCTCATCACGCCTCTGTCGCCCAGCTGCAGCAGCAGCTACGCCAGCTTCCATGTGTATGGGTCCAGGTCCCTCCACGTCAGAGGATTCTGAGTCACTCAACTCCATAGGTGTCCCTTTCCTGGTTGCAATGTTGTGGAGCATGGCACAAGCTACAACAATTTTGCAGCCCGTCTCAGGGCTGTATTGGAGGGCTCCTCCACTTTTGTGAATGCATCTGAATCTGCTCTTCAAAATCCCAAATGTTCTCTCGATGGTGCCTCTTGTTGAGATGTGTGCCCGGTTGTAGCGCCGCTCCCCAGCAGTGGCAGGATTCAGGTAGGGTGTCAGGATGAAATCCCGGACTGCATAGGCACTGTCCCCTGTGGGTGGAAATGCACATGCTGGCCATGAGAAATGTGGGCTGACAGTAAGCATGGGCGGAAAATCCGTTTCGCTCGCGGATTTTGCGGATTTTCGGTAAATTCGCAATCCGCGAGATTCGCGAATCTCCCGCAAAATCCGCAAATCCGCGAGCAGCGGATTTTGCTCGCACTGCTCGCACTGTTCGCGTGAGTTCGCGGCTTTCCAGTACAACTTCGCGCCCCGCGAATAAGTGCAAAATTGCAGAAATACGATCTTAGCAAAACTCAAACTACTTACCAGGTTCAAAAGTTCAGGCTCATCATTAGTAGCCATTTCCTGTAGTGCTTCCTGAGGGGCCCCTCCAGAGTTCAGTTGCCAGTTGCAACTATTATGTGACCCTGCTCTGAACCTCAGAATAATTACACATATGCCACAAAGGTCCTGAATTACAGCTAAGGGAGACAAGCAGGAGCCAGGCTGGAAGTTCAAATCCATTAATCAGCCCCTAATTCATTATTGTCAGTTGGGGCAGGGCAGGTGTTGTAACTAATTTTGCAACAATTAAAGCACTTAGCAAGTGCGAAAGATCACTAATCAGGAAGCACTAAGGAAGCAGGTGCCAGCTAAAAAAATATTCTGTGACACATTAATCAGCCCCAAATTAATTCAGGTCACTTGAGGCAGGGAAGGTGTGCTTGCGTTGCCACAATAATGTACACTGACTGGACAACCAGAGGGTGCTGTGATGAAACAGAGGGTGGCATGGGTGGGCCAGAGGGTGGCATGAGTAGTCAGAGTGGCAGTGGTGACAGAGAGTGGCAGTGATGAAGAAGAGTGTCCCAAACAGGCTGGACACGTAGAAACAACAAGTTCGCGAAACTTGCGACCCGACAGGTAAGTTCGCAATTTGCGAAAGTGTACAAAACCCTCGCGAACTGGCAGAAACCCGCGCAAACACAAAAAAAAAAATCTGCAAATTCGCGAGAATTCGCGGATTTTGCGGATTGCGAGTTCGCAAATCCGCAAAATTCGCGAACGCGAGATTCGCAAAATTCTCCCATGCTTAGCTGACAGTGTGTGCTGTTACCTAGTAGGTATCCCTCTCCAAATTCCCCTCTTGAGAGTCTACGGTATAGCCCACTGTGACGGAATATGAAGGCGTCATGTGTGCTTCCTGGGTACCTTGCCACTATATCGGTGATTATGTTTTTGGCATCACACACCATCTGTATGTTCGGTGAGTGGTAGCATTTCCTGTTCCGGAATACATACTCTATGTTTGAGGGGGGAGAAATGGCAACATGTGTTCCATCTATACATCCTATGACGTGGGGGAATTGGGCTATGTTGTAAAATTCCTGCTTGGTCTGTGCTAGTTCCTGTGGGGTGCTGGGGAAGTGTATGTGATGTTGCATCCTATGTGTCATGGCGTCGAGGAATGCATGGGAAAAGCGCGACAGGGCACTTTGTGACACCTCTACTGCAGAGGCTATGACCCCTTGGAAACTACCTGAGACCAGCAGGTGTAGTGAACAGAGGACCTGGATGTGTGTGGGTATGGCTTGTGTCCTGCGGGTGGGGTGTTCTAGGTGGGGCCTGAGTTCCTCAATCAAATCAAGTATGCTCTGTTCCTCCAGTCTGTAATGGGTGTAGATATCCTTCTCAGTGCGTTGGAAGATGGTGGTGCGCAACCGGAATATCCTCTCCTGCCGTCTCCTCCTCTGCGCCAGAGCTGTCACTCTTCGCCTCCTCACTATCATGTACAGCCCGGACATTGTGGTAGGAAGTGTGTTGCATTCTGGGTTTCAATTTATACTTTGCACCTGGTTACCACCTGCTCCCACTTGATGGTAATTGTGATTCCTTATTTTGCGATTTTGCTTAATTTGCTATTTGCGATTGGTTGATACATTCCATTGCGATTTCTAAATTGCGATTTCCAGATTTGCGATTTTCGCTAACAGGTTTCATCGCAAGTTTGGAAATCGCGATTGTAATCGCTATTTACCACTTTCGCAACGTTTGGGAATCGCTAATTTGCGATTCCTTATTTAGTATGCGTTTTTGCTTGATACATTGGGATTAGCGATTTTTTAGTCGCAAATGCTATTTTTAACGAACCACAGAGTTTGCAACAGATTTTTGGATTTATACATATACATATATATATCCAAAAAACAGATCTCGAACCTCCAACCAGTGGCGAACAAAGACCAGCGAATCCCAAAGTAAGGCAAATATGTTTATTGCACCAGTTTCAGAAAGCGCGCAGCGGACTGACGCGTTTCGGGCGGATGCCCTTGAGAACAGTGAAATGTAATTTAAAAAGCCTTATTCTTATATGCTGTGAAGTACACCATGTGACCTATAGACATAGACAACATACTATAAAGTGGACATGGCTACATGAATTGACATTTGAAAGGTTCCCTTTTGTACAAATGTACTTTCTGGTTGTTCCACCATTGTAAATTAAAACAAACCTATTTCTGATTAAATTCTTTAAAAAGATTGTCTACCTGCATAAATGCAATAACGAATGAAAGTTTTAGCAAGCTCAGTAAATACAGTACTTGACGGTCTAAAACATTTCATCAATAAGTTAGCAGCATGATATATATGTGCAAAATATCGCATTTTGTAAACAATTGTGAAATGTGCAAATAGTATAACATGTGTTAAATGTAAAATCTTATATACTTAAAATCCACACGGAAGTATCACATTTCATAAAAACTATTTTTTCCATTAGTGGAATGTGCAAAATATCGCAATATATATATATATATTATCTACTGGCAGTCGCGAGTAGGTAGTTATACTTACGACCTATTTTCCATAGGAAATCTGCAACATTCTATTTGGAATAACTAGTGCCGGTTGACGAATCTTCATGAAATTTTCATAATTATTGGGGCAATCCGGTCCGCTCCTACCCTGAAAGTCTCGGGGTGATTCATCAAGCGGGGGCCGGGAAAATAGGGGGTCCCAAAACATGTTTTCCCATGCAATTTTCTATATGGACCTTTAATCGCAACTAAAGCCCGAACTGCTGAACGGAATTATACCAAATTTGGCAGAAATGTAGACCTTGGTTCAGTGTTGTGCCTTTTGGTTATATGGTGTAAATTCGTTCAGTAGTTCCTGAGACAATCTAAATTGAAATCACATATATATCTATGGCTGCGGAGGATCCCTTCATCCTGCACGTGCCCTGAGCACACATTTAGCATTAGCATGAGCTGCATGCTAATTTGCTGTCAACTGTCTGCCAACACTCCAAACCAGGAAGTGTTGGCAGCCATTTTATGCCTCGGTAGAAGCGAGGCTGAAGAAATCAGTGGAGCAAGTGTGCAACACGTATAAAGAGGGCAGGGTAGAAAATCCCTGAACCTCTAGACCTGCTTAGGGGGTGCCACAAGGACCAAAATACGCACAGGGTCGGAAAAAAAATACGAAGTGCTGGCTCCTGCACTTCTTTAATATTTCGCCCCGGGGGGCCAAATCCGGGGGGCAAACACATTTTATTTGATGGGTGGCCGAGAGGGGCCCCCTAGCCCCGGGGCTAGAAAATAAATGGTTGGGGGGGCTCAACCGCCACCCCCAAGAAAAATACATGGGGGAGCCCCCTTGCACTGGGGACAGCTACCCCCCCCCCCAGAGCTTTGTAAAAAATGGTTGGGGGCTCAAAGGTCCCCCCAAGCCCCAGGGATGACCACCCCCAGGGCTTTGTATGTTGTGGGAGGGGGGCTGCCTGGCCCCCCTCCTGGAGTCGTCGAAGGCCCTGAGTACCTCCACCCCACAGGGCCGGCTCCTGCAGTGTCCCAGGGTGCCCACCCCCAGGACACTGCTGTTTGCTATGGCAGGGCGGGAGCCGAGGCTCCCTCCCTGTCAAAGCAAACTTGGTTTGTATTTTGAAAGAGAGAGCAGGGAAACCTGCTCTTTCTTTCAAAATGTAAACCATATTGCTTTTCCACATTGGTAGCTGCATTTTAGCCGCTCCCCATGTGGAAAAGCAATGCTGGCTCCCGAAGGACACAGGGAGCTGGCTGGGACCGTGGGGGCATTGGTGCTCCCCCCACGGTTCCCAACATTGTATATAGTTCCCGGGGGATGGGGTCCCCAGGGAGAATAGAAATTAGTGATAGATGCTATTTTTTTACTGTAAAACTAGGAGTCGCACACCCAGCGTGGCACTCATTGTGGCCCTCTGGTGTGCACGCATTGGGTGCACGACTCCTAATGTGTAGGGTGCGCAACTCCAGCACTTTGGGTGCATGATTCTTTTCGCATTGGGTGCACGAGTCCTAAACACGTTAGGTGCACGACTCCAAGCAAAACATTTTTAATGTCTTTTTAATACAAATCTAGGTTATATGTTTGGATCTTGGGTGGCTCTAAAAAGAGCCGCTGTGTTTATTGAGAGATTTTGGTACCTACAAATAAGTACCTGTGCAGAGTCTAAAGTTCATGAGGAAGACTTTGTTACCCTCTACTGTAAAATGTACACCATCTTTCCTATAGATGCCATCCATATTGAAACGCAGATTGTTGTGGTAAATGGACCAAATCCTATAATCTCGGAGAAAAACAGAAACAGCTTTATTGACATATTTTCAATCTGTGGACAAAATTGATTGGACCAGTTCCATTTCTGCCTTTGGCATATGTTAGAATAGACAAAGGCAGTTTGGGGGAAAAGTGACATCAATTCTCCAAAGGTGTCCTTCATAAACATTTCCAGACCTACCCCAGTCAAATTGCCTAGGTCATTGCCACTATACTGCACAATTATGAGGTCAGGGTGTTGGAGATGCAACTGGGAAGTGCAGTCCCAAGGAGATTGCAGCCCGCGTTGGAGTTGCAGCACAATCACCCCCACAGGTCCGGTAACAGCAGCAGATAAAGGCAGGGTCCCCCAGGTGAGACCAGCGATAAGATTAAAATCCAGGCAAAGTAGCTCCAAAGGAAAGCAGCAATTCAGGCAATTCAGGCTAGAAGGGCGTCTCGCGCCACCGGAGCACTCCGCAATATTTAAATGGTAGGAGAACCAGCAGGGGCTGCACCTCTCGTGGGACCGCACTGCCCTCTGGGAAGTGTAGTCCCAAGCAGATTGCAGTCTGCGATGGAGTTGCAGCACAATCACCCCCAAAGGTCCGGTAACAGCAGCAGATGAAGGCAAGGTCCCCCAGGTGAGACTAGCGATAGGATTAAAATCCAGGCAAAGTGGCTCCAAAGGAAAGCAGCAATTTAGGCAATTCAGGCTAGAAGGGCATCCCCAGTCAAAATCCATACACTCAAGCAAACATCATGTCACATCTCTTGCAGTTCTATAGTGACCCTTTCAGCTCTATGTACTAATCTATTCACTGAAATAAAACTCCACCAATTATGAATTCACCCAGTGTCACTCTGTATAGTACTGTAATCATTCAGTCAGTATCCATGTACTCATGCAGTGAGCCAGGCTTTAGGACATGGACTGCTTCAAACTCCTATGCACTATGCATGTAGTGCTTTAACCACCTTTACACTTGTGTTTCAGACCTACAATCCTTAATCAGTATCCATACACTCCAGCAAACACCCTGTCACTGTTCTTCCAATCCTATAGTGACCCTTTCAGCACCTTGTATTAATCCATTCACTGAAGTAAAACTGAAGCAATTATAAATGCATCCAGTGTCTCTCCTTATACTACTCTAATCATTCAGTCAGTATCCATGTACCCATGCAGTGAGCCAGGCTTTAGGACATGGACTGCTTCAAACTCCTATGCACTATGCATGTTGTCTTCTTACCAGCTACACACTTGTGTTTCAGGCCTACTATGCCCCAGTCAGTATCCATACACTGCTGCAAACACCCTCTCACTGCTGTTGCAATCCTATAGTGACCCTTTCAGCACCATGTACTAATCCATTCACTGAAGTAAAACTAAACCAATTATAAATTCACCCAGTGTCTCTCCTTACACTACTCTAATCATTCAGTCAGAATCCATTCACTCATGCAGCAAACAAAGGCCTAAGGATATGGACTGCTTCAAATTCCTATGCACTGTGCATGTAGTTATCTAACTACCTACACACTTGTGTTTCAGGCCTACAATTCCTCAGTCAGTATCCATACACTACTGAAAACATCCTCTTACTTCCCTTGCATTCCTATACAGTTATGTATACACCTTGAATTACAATTTCAATTAGTGATGAGAAAATAAAGTGGTTAAATGATTTTTATGTAGAATGTTTTTGTATAGTAATAGAAAAGTAGAATTTATATATTTATTCAATACCTTTATTTATGTTTACTTTTTACAGATGTTGTTCATCAACATTAAAATAAAGTTATCCTGCCTGAAAAAACAAGAAAGAGAAAAAGACAGCTAAAAGACAATTATTTGAAACAAACCCAACAATATGTTTTGGATGACCAACATCATGTGGGTAAAAAGAAACAATCTTCCAGTAAAACAACTAAGGAATTCATTAAAAAACGTTCAAAGACTACAGTGTGCAGAATGTGCAAACTACTGAGTATAATTCAACCAGAAAAAATAAAATGAGTAAAAGGAAAGGAAAAAAAGTAAATTTACAGTCATTCGATGTATGGTAAAAGAAGGCAGAATCAGTATAAAGAAATGCGTAAAAAAAATTATAATAGAGTGGTACTTAACTTGCTGAAAGAGGTGAAAAAATATAGACAAATAGCACTATTTTTTAAAAAGAAGAAGCATATTGAATCCATTAAAGTAAAAACAAAACTATTCATTTTAGTTTTAAACAGAATTCGATCACTAGATAAACCAATCCATTTAATGAAGGCCAAATGTAAGAGGAAAAGAGTAATTAACAGAACTCATTTTTGTGATGTTTTTTTTGGGTGAATGGAAACACAGTTCAAGTTCAGAGCCTTTCTTTAATGAAGAGAGTTATTTTCAGACCAATGATTTATTGCATGCAGTTGATACCAGTGGTCGAGCTTATGAGGTTAGAAATGGTTGTCCAATTGAGAAAGAGAAAATGGTTCCCAGAAATGCAGAAGAAGTGTTAGCTGATGAGGTTCTAGGTAGACGTCCTAAAGCCTCAGTGTACACTTTGGGATTGCAGTAGTATTTGTAGTGTACGACAAGAATCTATTGATATTTCTCGCAATTTCTTATGAGAATACAGTGAAAAAAATGCTAAACAAAAGATTAAGATGTTGCAAGGACTAGACCCTTGCAGAGTGAGATAAAATACTGGTTTGCAAGCTCATTCTCTGGCTTGTCTTTCAAGAAAGGTATGCCAAAGTGTTTTTCATCATTTCAGGATGTAGCGGTACATCATTCTCAAATACGGAAGTTAGTCAGAAGATTGTATTATGCAAAAAGTCCAGCACTAAAATTAATTGAGCTGAATAGTGCTCTTTTGTGTGGGTAAGTATCAGATGTGAAGAAGGTATGTGATGAAGTTGAGTTTTGTTACTTTGATCCTGAACAAGAGAGTTCAGAAACGGAGACAATAATATAAGAAAATGTTGAAGAGAATGTGCAACATACTACTACAAAATGTTTTGAGAAACAAATTACAAAGTTTAAGGTGATTTCGGGTAAAAGGCCAAATTATTCTTGAATTTGTTGTCAGCGAACTCACTAAGTAAGTAAGTAAGTTCTTTATTGTTTAGGTTAATTAAAACCATTACAAAAAATGCATTAAAACAAGTCTCCACAAGAGAATTAAAAGAGAGATATAAAATAACAGTGCTTAAAACTAGTCTAAAACAAGGTGTGCATATTGTTCATGGCGGCTGGTTGCAGCCCGTGAATTCCTCTTAGCCAGCTACCTGGTATATTTGTTTCCGTTCTGCTAGTTTCAGGAATTTCACCAGCTTTCCATTTAACGGCAGGAGACCAGGATCGAAACAAGCAAGGGCTGCTTGTCTATGTGAGCGGAAGCCCTGTACGTTAAAGGCTCTTTTTAACAGAGCTACTCTCTCCTCATTCAGCCTCGAGCAAGTACATAGTAGATGCTCTAAATCTTCGACCCCTGTTCCGCACAGCCGGCATCTAGTCCCATAGTTCGTTCTCAGTCTCGGTGGTAAGTGTGGAATGGCAGGTAGAATCCCTAGCCTATGTTTAAAAAATACTTCTTTTGTTTTCCAGCCATATCCCTGACCAAAATATGTTTGGAGCCCCGGAGTTTTGTATGTGCACAAAGTCATCCAGGCGTGACGCCTGTGAGAAAAGGTGGCTTTATCCACCACATGCGAGTGTCTTTTTAGGCTCTTGTTCACTGCGTGCTTAAATTGCGCACGCGATAGGGGGATCTCCCATAGTTCTTTCAGACTTGTGATGATCAGGGACTCCTCTAAATACTTTTTCGCCGGTGTTCTGGAGGAACTAATCAGGTATTGCCAGAGCTGTTTGATTCAAGGTGTTTTCTGGAGAATTCCTTATTTTTTGCCAGCATTTTCTATATATGACCCGCTTCGTGCAAGCGTTTGGCTCATCAGACCAAGTTCCAAACGAATCTGTGCTTTTGATGTGTAGGATGGCAGATTAAAGAGAAGTCTGTAGGCCTTTGATATGGTTGTGTCTAAAAGTTTGGCGTCGGTACCTCTTAGAGCCTCGCTGACATACGTAATTGATGACTCAATTTTAGTTTTAGCCACTCGAAGCAGAGTCTCACTTGTCAAGTTAGACTTTAGCTGTTTCAATGTCATGGTTATTAACAACCCTTTCCTCCTAATGGCCTCTAATTGGCTTAGATAGCGGCCTCCTTTATCAACTATAATCCCAAAATATTTATATTCTGAGCAGTTGGAGATTACTTTTGCGCCAAGGGACCAGGTGTGCAGCGTTTTGTTACATGTTTATAGACAAAACTTTAGTCTTGTTGATATTGACTTCTAATAAGTTGTCATCGACGTATCCATGGAGTGTGTTAATCAGATTTTGAAGACCCACTTTTGTGTGGCTGACCAAAACCACGTTGTCAGCATAAGATATGTTTGACAGCGCTTTGCCCCCAAGCCGGGGGGCGTGGGAATTGCAAGCCTCCAGTGCGAATGGCAGGTCAGTTCTAAATAAATTGAAAAGTGTAGGGGCTAGCACACACCCTTGCTTTAGGCCTTTTGTAGGTGGAATACGCCTAGAAAGGTGCGAGCCGTTCCCGAGCTCTACCTGAACCCACATGTCCGTATGCAATTCGATCAGGAGACTTAGTAAGGACAAGGGAATTCACCAAGAGGCCAGTTTCCGCCAGAGGATTCCTCGGTTAATGTTATCAAAGGCCGCCTTAAAGTCCACAAAACAGAAGTGAAGAGCCTGTTGGGTCGCTCTTGCCTTGTGGATAAGTAATGAAATGGCCACCAAATTTGTTGTTGTTATGGTGTCTCTACAGAATCCGGTTTGGCTAGATGGTATTAAGCTGAGGTTTGTTGCCCATTCTCGCAACTGGGTCAGTAAGATCCCGCAAAATATTTGGCCTCAATGTCTTGGCGAACTCACTATAAAAATCAGACTAGGACCGTTGATCTGTATTTAAGAAGTGAAAGAGAAAATAATGATAAGTGAAAGGAATTTGCAACTTATTTATGGTAGAGAATTGTTTTGATTTGGGTTCTGATCAGCGTATTTGTAAAAATTGTTATAAGAAACTAGATGAGAATAAAATGCCCGCTAGAGCTGTCCATAATAATCTAGAGTTGGTAACTATTCCTCCAGAACTTATAGATTTAAATACCTATGAGTCTATTTTCATTCAATGTGTGGACCCATTTCAGGCTATTGTTCGCATGGAGCCTAAAACAGGTAAATTGCCTCCAACAGATTTACAGAGAGGATTAAAAGGAAGAGTTTTATATTTACTTCTAGATTTAAAGAAAAATGTTGAAACTATTGGTGTAGAGTGTGTCTAGTTATTCTAGTTAATGGTGTGCCAACTAAGAGTAAGAAAATCTGGCAGGAATAAGTGGATGTTAGGAAAGTGCAAAAGGCAACATTGTATCTGATAAAAAACAATAAGTACTATAAAAAACTGTATATGGGAGAAGAAGAAATACTTTTAGCAGAAGATACTGAAACGTCAAGTGGACAAATTGAAAAAGTGGACATATCCAGAAAAGAGGAAATCTATGAACATTACAGTGTACATCCACTTCATTCAAAAGAAGTGATGGGGAATACTATTAAGTAATTCCAAATGAAAAAAGAGAAGGGAAGTCTCATGAGTGTATGGGAATAAAGCTTGGAAGCTCGTTGTTTTCCGCAGTTGTTCCCAACAGGAAAAGGAGGATGATATGATGAACGACCTTTGCAGATTCCTGCATCTGAATATCGGACAAAAAGATTGTAGGCAGAAGATCCAAGAATGTATCGCATATATATTACATCTTTTGTTTGAGAGTGACTTGTTTAGACTTTCATATACAGTCAATCATATATTGAAAACAGGAGTACATCTGCAAAATGTTTTTGCAAAGCACAAAAGAAAACAATTTAAGACAACAAGTCTTATGATTCCAAAGCCATTGATGTGGAAAATACTGTTGACAAAAGTACAAGTCTAAGGATAAGATCTATTCCAACTGTCGTTTTGCATTTCCACGTCCTGTAATATCCAAAGGAAGTGTGAACAGTTTTATGTCAGCTATGCGACATACCATTACAAGAAAGTTCCCAAAAAATACCTTAAATTTGAGAAGAAGCGAAGAATCAAAATGCATAAATGATTACAATCCAGTTAATCTGTCATTGTGGCTTGCTAACATGGATATTTAGTACGTTGCGGACAATAACATCCTACATTACAAAATCAGAAAATACGGAATTGAACGACATGTAGGATGAGATTTCTTATGAGAAGAGTCTAAGTAAGAAATTATACAGTATCAGTTTGAAGATGTTATCCCATCAAGAAATCAGAGCGTATGAATGCTCAGATCGGTTATCATCTGCAAGACTATACTCCAAATCTAGAAGAATCATTTGGGTGAATCTAGGTCTTTCTGCAAAATCGAATACTTAAATCTGTACAAGAAATCAAATATTTAGCAGAAAAAGATCAGTAAAGTACAGATATTTTGAAAACAAATATGTTGGACACGTATCCAAATAGAAGTCATCATCTTGAGAACATGTGTCTCTATGAAGTGCTGCAATGCTGCAAAACTACACTTTTGAACTGAATACTACAGAAAACATCAATGGTGGAAAATATGAAGTGATTGGTTATGAAGGATGTTTAGTGAAACAAACGAAAGGAAATTTGACTTAATCACAGGAAACTGAGTTGCGACACTGCTGATAAAAGGGAATTTTACAATTTAGCCCTTTTGCAACTGTTCAAACCGTGGCGTTCAGAGTTGGAATTACTTGGAGATTTTCAGAGCTATAAAGATTCCTTCAATGCTTGTAAAGATGCCATAGAATGGACTGTTTTTGCAAATTATGTGAAAATGTTGAACAATGAAATTGATCAAAGAAGCTACTATTGCAGCTGAGATTGCTAGAGACAGTTCTCAAGACAGTCAAAGTTCAAGCTCCACTGACTTAAGATCTACTAAGACAACCAATTGTTAAAAATGAAGCAGCAATCACCATGAATGAGGTGGAAACAGCAATGCATCAAGCTCAAGAAGATATAATGGACTTAGAAAACTTGGAAGAACAACTAAATGTTGAACATAAAGAAATATATCAGCAAGTGAGACAACAGATTGACCATGGATTTCTTCATGAAAAGAAAGAATGCACATGCACACCATTTCAACCTATCGGAATGTATGTGAGTGGACAAGCTGAAACAGAAAAAGTTTCTTAATTAAAGTAATCACCAGTAATCTATAGAAAACAACTGGATCACATTTGTCTTGTGTTGTAACTGCTCCAACTGGGGTGGCAGCACACAACATTAAAGGAATTACATTACATCATTTAATTATGCTACCTGTTGAGCATGAAAACAAATTGGAATATCACAAGCTATCTGGAGAAGCTTGTTGTGAAGTTTCAAGAGTGCTAAAGAAAATGTAACTTCTGAATATTGATGAAGTAAGCATGTTATCAAACATAATGCTTGCTTTTTTGCATTTAAGAATGCAGCAAATTCTTAAAACTGAGTACAATATCTTATTTGGAGGAAAACATGTCCTAGTTTTTGGAGATCTAATGCAACTTACACCTGTAAAAGGACAACCCTTATTTAAAACACTTGAGCATGAAGACACCAGAAAGTCTTTGGGTAGCGTTGGAAACGTTAACATTTGGTCATATTTTATTAAAAAAGAACTCATTACAAATATGCGACAGACAAACGATGTTGATTATGGAACTATTCTTCAAGATATAAGAATTGGAATACTAACAGAACATGGCAATCAAGCTTTGCAGAGTCGATTACTTTCCAATTTAATTCAAATGAAAATATAGTTCCTGAAAAAATATATATGAAAATTGAAGAAAACAAATCTATAATCGGCTTAATGCCAACACTGCGCGAGTGTTCTATAATCAATGAACAACTTTTGAAGCAGGAAATTTAAGAAATAATAAAAATGGAAGCCATTGATAAAATACAGCATGAAGGAATCACTATTATGTTGACAGAAAAATTGAACACAAAATTGGATTCTTTAGAAAAATCAATATCTAAAACTGCTGGTTTAGAAAAGAATCTATATGCAGGTATAAACTGATGGGTAATTTTAAGGTGAAATTTGGATATAGAAAAAGGTTTAGTTAAAGGATCAATGGGCAAAGTTGTGGATTTTGTTAATTATCAGAATAAAGAGGGAATTTTATTTTTTTAAATTAAATTTGATCGGATTGAAGTAGTAAAACACATTGGTCGTTGTTCAGTTCAGTTTTTTACTTGTTAAAGATTTATAAGTCCCTAGAAAAGAGTTTCAACTTTCTCTGGCATATGCAGAGACTAAATCATAGATGGAGCGGTACTAAATTCCAATCCAGGTGCACAGCTGTTGTGATTATCACATAATCCTTTTCACTAGCTCTTTCACTTTCGAGAATAATTACTCCATGTAATCCCAAACTTTTTCTTCATGCCATTTTATTTTCTTAGTTCTTATCACATGTGATTTGCTTATGTTTTAACAACTTCTCATGCACCGGATATGCCCATCCAGGCCTTTTTCCGTGCACGTCAACAAACATAAAACATCCTTGGTTGCAAGTTCATGTATTGCCCAATGCATTTCGGACTATATAAAGTCCTTCGTAAGGGGTTCTCTGCAAAGTTATAAAACGTGACTGTTAAAATGTAACTCCAAATCTTTTAACACTTTGTATTTACATTTGAGCAACATCATACTGTGTTTCGATTTATAGGGCTTTCCCTCTAAACCCAGAGACAAATGCCTCCGTAAAAAAACTTGAGGAATGCTCTAGCAAACCGCTTTGCCATGTGTTTTTAACCTTCCTTTACCTAAAGTGACACCACAAATCTTAACCTCTAGTTGCCTCCTACCTCCCCTTCATATGTTCAGCTTTCTATTTCCCCGATATCGTTCATAAAGCCTCGTACCTTCGCAACTTAAAGTGGCATTCTTCCTTGCTCCAACATATTTCTCTCTCTATTGGCGGTTAACAACACGCCATATTTTCAACTACTTTATCACCTGGTCAGTTGCCCCACCTCTTAAAGCTGAACCTATCTCAACCTTTCAATTAACACTGTTGTCAACGCTCCTGACTACATTGCCCATGATTCACCTTTACATCAATCTATCAACCCTCGAGTTTATCTAAAATCCTTCTTATGTCACTTTTCTAATTCGTCATTCCTCAGTTAAAACAATACTTTACCCCGCCCTCCCTTCTGAGATTTACTGTTGCGCCGTAACTCCAATAATAAACGTTCATTTCATGCTAATAATGCTTCATATAACACATAGTGTACAATATTTGCAAGATGTTACAAAAATGATGTTTCAAAAACTAAATTATGTCCATCAGCTGATTGAAACCAGATATTCACACGCACGTATCTTAAGTTCCTTGGATGTGCATCTCACGTCTTTAAACATATCCATTATTGATCCATTGTGCTTTAATCTTCTCTGTGGGTGCTACTTGCAGGTAGGGTAGAGAATTAAATGTCACTATTAGAGATTGCCACGCACCCCTATTTACACTTATTTTAACCAGTTTTTTCCAAACTGTAAACTGCATGCGTGCCGCCTGGAATATGTGATCTGCCCCTTGTCAAGTCGGTAATTCAACATTATGGATGGAGCGGTACTACACTCCAATCCAGGTGCACAGCTGTTGTGATTATCACATAATCCTTTTCAATAGCTTTTTCACTTTCAACAATAATTACTCCATGTAATCCAAAACTTTTTCTTCATGCCATTTTATTTTCTTAGTGCTTATCACACGTGATTTGCTTATGTTTTAACAACTTCTCATGCACCGGATAGTCCCATCCAGGCCTTTTTCCGTGCACGTCAACAAACATAAAACATCCTTGGTTGCAAGTGCATGTATTGCCCAATGCATTTCGGACTATATAAAGTCCTTCGTAAGGGGTTCTCTGTAAAGTTAAAAAACGTGACTGTTCAAATGTAACTTCAAATCTTTTAACACTTTGTATTTACATTCGAGCAACATCATACTGTGTTTCTATTTATAGCGCTTTCCCTCTAAACCCAGAGACAAATGCCTCTGTAATAAAACTTGAGGAATGCTCTAGCAAACCGCTTTGCCATGTGTTTTTAACCTTCCTTTACCTTAAGTGACACCACAAATCTTAACCTCTAGTTGCCTCCTACCTCCCCCTTCATATGTTCAGGTTTCCATTCCCCCGATATCATTCATAAAGCCTCGTACCTTCGCTACTTAAAGTGGCATTCTTCCTTGCTCCAACATATTTCTCTCTCTATCGGTGGTTAACAACAGGCCGTATTTTCAACTACTTTATCACCTGATCAGTTGTTCCACCTCTTAAAGCTGAACCTATTTCAACCTTTCAATTAACAATGTTGTCAACGCTCCTGACTACATTGCCCATGATTCACCTTTACATCAATCTATCAACCCTCGAGTTTATCGAAAATCCTTCTTATGTCACTTTTCTAATTTCGTCATTCCTCAGTTAAAACACTACTTTACCCCGCCCTCCCTTCTGATGTTTACTCTTGCGCTGTATGCAGAGACTATTCATAAATCTCAAGGTTTAAGTGTAGACAGTGCTTTGTTGAACATTGGAAGTACCATGCTTAAAGAGGGTATGGCATATGTTGCTTTGTCCCGAGTCAGAACTTTATCTGGTTTGTATTTGATTGATTTTGATGACACAAAGGTTACTGCAGATGCAAACTGTGTAAAAGAGTATAATAGGTTAGGAAGAGCGTATGCTCCCTATTTAGGTCAATATCCTGTATTTGAAAAGTGTGTGGTAGGTCAAAAAAGAAGGTATGAGAATATCTGTAGTGAAGGTATAGAGAAGGAAAAAACAAGATAATGTTGTGATTGCAAGCAAAAAGAAAAATGACACTTTTGAAGAGAGTGTTGGTTATCGGTTTGAAAATAGTTCAGGTGTCAACTGCTATGCTAATAAGGTGGTCAATGTGTTTTTTTATCTTGAAAGTTTGCAACAGCAAATTATGGAGAATTGGGAAAAAAAGATTTTGTTCCTTGTTACATTGTATTTATGAAAAATTGAGAATTGATAAAAGTAAAATACAAAGCGTTTGTGATATTCGTAATCTTTTGGATGTATGTTCTGGTTCCACACAATTTACGCGGAATATCCAACAAGATGCTCAGGAATTTCTAATGCATGTGCTTACCGTATTGGAAAATGAAAGCATAGAAATTGAAAATCTTTTTGGCCTTTGTTATAAATAGGAACATCAATGTGAAAATTGTATGTTTACATGTAGCACTAACAATGACACTGAAAGATTTATATATTTGACATTACCAGACTGTATATCAGTGTCTTTCAGTAAACTAGTTTGTAAGGCTGGGCGATCTGCGGGCCGGAAAAGCAGGCGAGGAGGCCGTACGTAGTGTGCTATTCTGTAGGTTTATTATACAAGGAGGCAGAATCAATGTCACAACAAAAGGAATGCAAGGAGGGTTCCGGGTCCGCAGTCCGCTCCGGGTCTTGGGTGTAGTCCAGGGTCTGGGATCCTCCGACGACAGCTCCGGTGTAGGGGAGTTCCACGGAGGGCAGTAAGAGGAAGAAACAAAGGACTGTTAGTCTTATCCTTATGATCCTCTGCTATACCGAACACCGTCACCCGGGTCGTGAGGGGGCGGGAAGAGAAAAGAGACCGTGAGGAAAGGAGGGTGTAGGGAGGCCGGAACACAAGGGGGTTTCTAGAAAGGGTGTCGGGAAGGGGTGTGTGGGAACGGGGACACGGGGGCCACTTCAAACAGTGCGAGTGCTATACAAGGGGTACGTGATGCTAAAGAGAAGGGTTTATTTACAGGGCGTTAATAGGACTCCTAATGAGTAGGGGTAAGGAAGGCTTAAGACACTCACCCGGTCCGCCGTAACTCTCCAAGTGAGTTACGGCCGCTCTTCAGCCACCTCCTGTGGGCTCCACCACTCTTCGGTCCACACCTCTCCGTCACACGTCTGCTCTCCTTCTTCAGCTCCAGTCCGAATCTCCTGCCACAAAACTCCGACGGGGTGTTCTACTCGGATCCCGCTTTTATCCTGTGCTGACTCTGCCGCTAAGGCGGGACTTCCGGGGTCGGAGGGATATACTTCCTCCGGGCTCGTGGTTCTGGTTGGTCCCTGGGGAAGAGAGAAGGGCGGAGCCTCGTGGGTTATGGCAGGAAGGCCGAGTTCTGTCTTTTCCATAGGATATGGTGTGTGCTTTCGTAGTCCCGGTGGTGGAAAAGACCGAGGTAGGTGCGGGGTAGAACAGCCCACCTGGGGGGCCCTCTGGGTTGCCACCTCACATACCCTTCCCCTAGCTGTCCTTCTTGTACTGGATGGAGTATGAGGGTAGCGTGACAGATAATCGGCATTGCCCTGGTCTGACCCTTTCCTGTGTAGAGTTTTGAAGTGAAACAGCTGAAGGGAGAGAAACCAGCGGAGGACCCGGTCGTTCTGACCTTTGTTCCGGGCCATCCACTCCAAGGGAGCGTGATCCGTATAGAGGATAAAGTCTCTGCCCTCCAAGTAGTATCGTAGGTTGTCAATCGCCCATTTTATGGCCAGGGCTTCTTTTTCTACCACTGCGTAGTGTTTTTCCCTGGGAAACAGTTTACGACTAACATAAAGAATGGGTCTTTCGTTACCTAAGGGATCTTTCTGTGACAGCACCGCCCCCAGCCCATGTTCGGAAGCATCTGTTTGTAGGATGAAGGGCAAGGAGTAGTCAGGGGGTATCAAAACAGGGCTTGAGGTCAAGGCGTTTTTTAGATCTGTAAACGCGTGCCAGGCTTCGGGAGAGGGGTTTCGTAACAACTCATCAGAGCGGTTAGTCTTCTTTAGAAGATCCGTCAGGGCGGCGGCTCTCTGGGAGAAGTTGGGCACGAACCGCCGATAATATCCGAGAAGCCCTAAAAAGGCTCGAAGGTCTTTCTTTGTTTGGGGAAAGGATAGGGAACTGATAGCCACGGTTTTGCTTTCCTGAGGTCTTATTAGTCCCTCCCCCAGGAGATACCCAAGGTATTTGACAGTCTTTGCCGTCAGAGTGGTTTTAGCGGGATTTATGGCAAATCCAAAAGAGCCCAGGGAAGAGACAACGCTACATAGATGTTTCACATGTTGTGGCCAGTTGTCACTGAATATGACGATGTTATATTCAGAGGTATCTGCCTGTACCCTTTACAGAGGTCCAGGGTGGATATATACTTCCCCTTCCCTATCCTCTCTATCATTTCGTCCACCCGGGGCAAGGGATAGGTATCGAATGTGGATATTTTGTTGACCTCCCGAAAGTCGATACAGAAGCGGACCGACCCGTCTGGTTTTGGGACAAGGACGATAGGGGAATTCCAGTCGCTAACTGAGGGCTCTATTATTCCCATCCTTTGCATGTCTTCTATCTCCTGCCTTATGACCGCCCGACGGGCCTCGGGTACCCTATAGGGTCGTAACCAGACCACCCTTCCTGGTTCGGTTTCGATGGCATGCTCAGTAATACTGGTTCGACCTGGAGAAGAAGAGAAGACTTTCTGAAGGGGTCCTAGGGCTTTGCGGAGTTCCTGGACTAGAGTAGGAGGTAGTTCAGGGTCTACACAAGGGTCAAAAGGAAAGGACAGGGGTTGGCTAGTTCCTGTTAACACCGGCCGGGGTCCTTCCCATTTCTTAAGCAGATTCACATGAAATATCTGGGAGGTACCACGTGTGGCATCCAGTTCCACCTCATAGGTAACCGGCGTCACCTGCTGGAGAATAGTGTAAGGGCCTTGCCACCGACCCAGGAGTTTCTGGTCGGATGTGGGCATCATAAGAAGGACCAAATCGTTAACAGCAAATACCCTGGGACGAGTGCCCTTGTCATATTGCTGCTTCTGGCTGGTTTGGGCACTTTCGAGATTCTGTCGGACTATGTCCCGTATCATGGCTAGGTGGGTTTTAAGGTTATCCAAATATTCTGGAAGCGGCCGTGTGCGGTCCGGCTCTGCTTCCCAGGCCTCCTGTGCCATGTCTAACAGGGTGCGGGGAGGCCGTCCATATAGCAGCTCATAAGGGGAATAGCCGGTGCGGCTCTGCGTTTTACAGCGTATGGCGAACAGAGCCAGCGGCAACATATCCTCCCACCTTTTGGCTTCCAGACCCAAAAGCTTCTTGAGAGTCTGTTTGAGGGTGGCGTTGTACCGTTCTACCAATCCATCTGTTTGCGGATGGTAGGCCGAGGTACGGATTTGCTTAATCCCCAGCTCAGCACAGACCCGTTTCATAAGGGCTGACACAAAAGGGGTACCCTGATCAGTCAAGATCTCTCGGGGAAATCCTACCCGAGAGAACAGGGTGATCAGGGCTTTTGCTATCGCCTGGGTAGTGGGTTGGCGCAGAGGTATGGTTTCCGGGAAGTGGGTGGCGTAGTAGACTATGACTAACGCATAGCGACACCCGCTGCGGGAAGGCAGGAGGGGGCCTATGATATCCATTCCTATCCTACTGAACGGGACGTCTATGAGAGGCAGGGGTTGCAAAGGGACTCTGGGGGGTCGGTAACAGCTGTTTTTCTGACAGACCAAGCACTCCCTACAGTAGGTTTTGATCATTTGGTGTACCCCCGGCCAATAGAATTTCTCTAGGACTGCTTGGCTGGTTTTCTCATCCCCAAAGTGACCCCCTAAAAGGTGGCTATGAGCGAGGAAGAGGACTTTGTCTTGAAAGGGGCCTGGGATAAGTAACTGTGCGTTCTGTTGTGTCCCCCCACCCCGGTACAGCAACCCGTTTTTCTTGAAAAAGTAAGGACCTACTTGCAAGGGGTCTTCGTGGTCAAGGGCCCTTCCCCAGGCTTCCTGCAGGAGGGGATCCTCCGGTTGTGCCGCCCTGAACTCTCTATCGGTCTGCCAGGGGTGTTCTTCGGTTAGTACAGGATATGCGCTGACATACTCTCTCTTTTCTTTTCTCCTCTGGCTTTTGGGTTTATGCGGTTTAGGTGTAGACTCCGGGGTAGACTGTCCCTGATAAGGAGCATCCTTCCACCATTGGGCTAGAGAGTCAGAGGTCTCCTGAAGTAGTGTGGGCAATCCCGGATAATCACTCCCCAGAATGGCTTGTTCAGGGAGGGCAGGCACGAGACCTACGGTGAGGTTGGTTCCTGGATCCTTCTGATGATGGATCCGCACTTGAGTAGTAGGGTAGTGCTTGGTGTCCCCATGGACGCATTGGATGGCCACTACTCCCGTAGGGTGCTGGACAGGATGGGCCAAATCTTGGGGTCTTACTACACTCTGACGGCACCCAGTGTCAGCCAGGGCCATCAGTCGTCGTCCATCCACAGAAACAGGACAGTGAAACGGCGGGGGAGCGGCCCCGGGAGGGTGACACAGGTAGTTCCGTACCAGGCCTATCTCCATTGGCTCCTCCTTCTGCGGGCACATCCGGGCGATGTGTCCAAACCCACCACATGAGTAACACTGGGGTCCGGGGTTGGGGGGTCGGAACAGGACCGGAGAGGGTAGAAGAGGTGAAGGTTCCGGCCTTCGTGCTGTTTGGGGACGAGGGGGACGTGAGCCCATAGTGTCTGAATACCTGTGTGAATGTTCCTCCTTTCCCCGCTGGAGCTCTTGAGCCCGGCTATAGGCAGAGGCTATCTCTATGGCGGTTTCAAGAGTGAGCCTAGAGTGTTGTCTCACCCATCGCTGGGTGGCCGGGTGCAAGGAGTTCAGAAATTGTTCCAGATATATCTTTTCAAGGATATTGTCTTTGGTGGATGTCTCGGGTCGGAGCCATCTGTTGGCGAGATCCTTGATCCGAAAGGAGAGGGCTCTTGGATTCTCCTGCGGTTTCTCCTTTGCTTGTCGCAGTTGAACCCTGTAGGTGTCATCATCGATACCCAAACGTTCTAATATGCACCGTTTGATATCTGCATAAGGGGTGGTGCCTTGAATGTTGGCCTGCTGGTAGGCCGCCTGTAAGTCGCTGGTCAAAAGGGGACCTAGGTATTGACCCCAACGATCCACAGGCCAATTGGCCGCTTGGGCTAGCCTTTCAAAGTTGGTGAAGAAGTAGTCCGGATCCTCTCCCGGGACATACTTCTGCAAAACGACTGACGGGAAAGAGGAGACCGGCCTAGGTTGTCCCAGGGCGGTAGTTAGCTTTTCCATGGTTTGTTCATGGGCAACCCCCTGACCCTTAAGGACGTCATGGAGCTGTCCCCTGTCGGTCTCAGCGGTCTTGAGAAATTGTTCCATAAGTTTCCCGAATAGCTCCTGGGATTCCGCCATCTGCTTCACCACGGCCTCCATGCCTCCAGCAGATCCCACTTCTGACACCAGATGTAAGGCTGGGCGATCTGCGGGCCGGAAAAGCAGGCGAGGAGGCCGTATGTAGTGTGCTATTCTGTAGGTTTATTATACAAGGAGGCAGAATCAATGTCACAACAAAAGGAATGCAAGGAGGGTTCCGGGTCCGCAGTCCGCTCCGGGTCTTGGGTGTAGTCCAGGGTCTGGGATCCTCCGACGACAGCTCCGGTGTAGGGGAGTTCCACGGAGGGCAGTAAGAGGAAGAAACAAAGGACCGTTAGTCTTATCCTTATGATCCGCTGCTATACCGAACACCGTCACCCGGGTCGTGAGGGGGCGGGAAGAGAAAAGAGACCGTGAGGAAAGGAGGGTGTAGGGAGGCCGGAACACAAGGGGGTTTCTAGAAAGGGTGTCGGGAAGGGGTGTGTGGGAACGGGGACACGGGGGCCACTTCAAACAGTGCGAGTGCTATACAAGTATACTACAGTGCGGGGTACGTGATGCTAAAGAGAAGGGTTTATTTACAGGGCGTTAATAGGACTCCTAATGAGTAGGGGTAAGGAAGGCTTAAGACACTCACCCGGTCCGCCGTAACTCTCCAAGTGAGTTACGGCCGCTCTTCAGCCACCTCCTGTGGGCTCCACCACTCTTCGGTCCACACCTCTCCGTCACACGTCTGCTCTCCTTCCTCAGCTCCAGTCCGAATCTCCTGCCACAAAACTCCGACGGGGTGTTCTACTCGGATCCCGCTTTTATCCTGTGCTGACTCTGCCGCTAAGGCGGGACTTCCGGGGTCGGTGGGATATACTTCCTCCGGGCTCGTGGTTCTGGTTGGTCCCTGGGGAAGAGAGAAGGGCGGAGCCTCGTGGGTTATGGCAGGAAGGCCGAGTTCTGTCTTTTCCATAGGATATGGTGTGTGCTTTCGTAGTCCCGGTGGTGGAAAAGACCGAGGTAGGTGCGGGGTAGAACAGCCCACCTGGGGGGCCCACGGGGTTGCCACCTCACATAGTTATAGCAGCAAATCAAAACATGGGGTGTAGCCAATGCAAATCAAAAATGTTATCAACATTATTTATAGAAAGATATGGACAATACATAATTTTAATGATGCAACGTTGTAGAGCAGATGGAAGAAAATTGGACACTTTAATAAAACATTTTGTAGCAAGTCAACTATAAACATCAGGAAGGACTTTTGTAGCAGTAGCAATAATTTTCCATGATGGTCTTTCCACAACATCTGGACATTACACTGCCTATTTAAAATGTGACAGAGGATGGACATATTGTAATGATGCTCAGTTGATTTTTAAACAATGTTTGCCTAGCGAATTACCAAATTCCTACCTAATATTTTTAAAGTCAAAGTTTAAAAAAAATAATTCAGTCTCAGAGGAATGTATCAATATGTATTAATAGAATTACTATTGGACAATTTCAGTATAAGGGATTTCAGTAATACCATTTGGCCTAGAGGAAAGGTGTGTCTTTGAATTATGGACTTTTTTTTGCACATTCACTCAGCATATATTTTTAAACAACAACATTTAGAGTGTATATAAATGTTTAGATGTTTTTAGATTTTTTTAGGAGTAAGCATTTTACATATGTGTGATTTGTAATATATGGCATTTTATTGAGAATGTAGTTTTATTTAAACAATCTTATTGATTGTTTTTTTTTCCCACTGTTATGTGATGAGTACGATTGAAATCACTGTTTCCAGTGAAATTCAATATATTCTGAGAACAGCAAAAAAGGCAAAGACATTTTTTTTGTAAAATATTAAAATTGTACTGTGTTGAAAAAATATATTATATATTATAACTGTATTTTTTTCTCCTCTATCACAGATCCTAATTCTAAAATATGACATTTTTAGAAATCTAGATTATAAAAAACAACTGACAATAATGTGTACAATCACTGAGTATTATATCTACCTATTTAAATACAAAAACTGTCACATACACTGCCTTTTATATTTCTACTTTGTTGAACATGTATCATTGAGAAATATATTTACATATCATCTCACCTATAAATATATTCACTCACCCAAACAACTGTTTCCACTTGCAGTCATATCCTCATATACCTAATGAAGCAACTATTTACAAATCTTTGGGCAATGACACAACTTCCACCAAACCATACATACATTCACTCTCCCACACAAATACTCACTTAACTAATTCAAAATAACTAATATAGAGCTTCACATAGGTAGTAACCAACGTATGCAGTAGTTTACACAACAAGAGACAGAATGATACAGATATTCACACACTTTAATCACTATCCCATATATTTAATGAGGCACTTTAAATTAGTCATTTAGACAGTCAATCACACTACTAGTAAATCCTTCATCCAAATACTTATACTACTAATCATTCTTCAATGCAGATTCCTATATATAATACTTATTTAAATATCAAACTAAACCACATTCACTGGATGATGTCTTCAGTGATGTCATCAGTTGTGTCATTTGAGATGTCATCAGTGATGTCATCAGTGATGTCACCATGTCATTAATGATGTAATATGTGACATCATCAGCAGTGGATTATGGGCGCACGAGTTATAGTTAGTACAACTAACTATAACAGAGGAATTTCAATGGTTTTGTACAAGAGAAATGTCCTGCTAAGTATAACACCCATAAAACCTATGTTTTTTTCAGTGAATTTCTAAGGTTTTTTTGAAATACTAATTCCTAACTATAACATGTCTGAAACCTATGGATTTTTCAGTGAATATATATATTCAGCCATGTTTTTCAATGTGTTGGTTGCAATTTTGCAGGACACTCTGCTGAGGCTGCCCTGCTGGGTTATGGGCTCCCGTAAATGGAGTGAACTGTTTGGTGATATTTACGAAGGGAGACTGACCCGCTCCACATCCAGACTTACAAAGAATCACTTGATTGAAAGGAGAGGAGCAAGGGAACCGAGATGGATGTTTTATCACGTCTTGCGATGTTGAAACGAGACATTTCGCAAAGGTAATGTGGCAACAGACAAGAGCATCAAATTTTAAGTATTTACACTTTGAGAGACTTGAATAACTTGAAAATGTTGCCTGGAATGGTACTCACCGAGATGATGCATTATGGGAGTAAGATGCCAGTGATTTCTCTATGATTAAAGCTATGCAGCTGAAACGCGTCAGAGACTACAAATCCATGTGCCGCCCACAAGCACAATAAATGTTCTCTTCAATGCTACCGGTGCCTCGGCCATGTTTTTAAGTGTGTTGGTTGCAATTTTGCAGGATACTTCATTCTCTTATTCTGCCGAGGCTGCCCTGATGGGTCATGGGCTCCCGTAAATGGAGTGAACTGCTTGGTGATATTTACGACGGGAGACTGACTCGCTTCACATCCAGAATTACAAAGAATCACTTGATTGAAAGGAGAGCAGCAAGGGAACCAAGACGTATATTGTATCACGTCTTGTGATGTTGAAACAAGACATTTCTCAAAGGTAATGTGGCAACAGACAAGAGCATCACATTTTAAGTATTTACACTTTGAGAGACTTGAATAACTTGAACATTTTGCCTGGAATGGTACTCACCGAGATGATGCATTATAGGAATAAAATGCCGGTGATTTCTCTATGATTAAAGCTATGCAGCTGAAACGCGTCAGAGACTACAAATCCATGTTCCTGCCCACAAGCACAATAAATGTTCTCTTCAATGCTACCGGTGCCTAGGCCATGTTTTTTAGTGTGTTGGTTGCAATCTTGCGGGATACTTGGTTCCCGTATTCTGCCGAGGCTGCCCTGCTGGGTCATGGGCTCCCGTAAACGGAGTGAACTGTTTGGTGATATATATATATATATATATATTCCCACGTTATACTTAGTTGGACTCACTATAACGTGCGCGTGCAATGCACTGCTGCTGACGTCACATATTACATCACTCATGACATGGTCAGTGACATCACTCAAGACATCACTGATGACACCATCCAGTAAATGTGTGTCTTTCTGAAAAATAAATTTGTTCTATATATGTATATGTAAAAGTTGATGGAAGAATAAATGTTTAAATAAGTGTCTAAATGGATGTTTTTTTTAATAAAAATTGATTAGTTTATATTATTTTAGATTAGGCTTATTAAGTGTTTCTTAGTGAATACATATATTAGTGAGTAATGTTTAAATATTTATATATATGTATTAGTGTTTCACTTTGTGTATAAGTGGCTGCATGGGTTGGTGAGTAGGTACATGTGTAGGTATATGGGTTATTAGATGTTTTTTTAGTATCAGTATGAGTGTTTGTATGGTTTGGTGGGGGTATTACTTATCACATAGATGCATGAATGACTAACTCTCTCTTTGTATGTGTTTTGAAGACAGCATATGTGCAGGACTGTATGGGTGGATGAGTGTGTCTATGTGTGTGTTAGTGAGTGAATGACTGTCTCACTAGTGTCTTTATCAGTAACTACATATGTTTTAATCTAGTATATGTGAGTATTGATGTATATAAGTGAGTATATGTGAGAGTGAGATATTGAAAGAGTTCCTGTTTAAATAATTATGTGTTTCTATAAGTGATTGTTTAAGAGAGTAAGTATGTGTAAGTTTCCTTAGAAGTAAGGTGGTAGTGTGTGTATAGCTGTATATGCAAATAAATGGATGTTCAATAGTTTACTTGCATGTGAGAGCATGTGTGAGAGTAACTTTTGGATGACTGTCGGTGTGTAACAGGATGTATAGGTGAATCACTACATATGATGAGTGAGTATATGTATGAGTGACTATATAGAACTGTTGGTGAATGAGTGGATGTGTATATAGATGGTGGAATTATTGAATTGGTTGTTGTCACTGGTATGGGTATCTCCATTTTTTGAACATTTTTATTTCTATTTTTCAATATGTGTTTCATGGGTAACATTACAGTGAAAGGAGGTCTGTCACTCTGTCACAAGGATGGTGTCATCAGTGATGTCATGAGTGATGTCACTGACCATGTCATGAGTAATGTAATATGTGACATCATCAGCAGTGCATTGCATGTGCAAGTTATAGTGAGCCCAACTAACTATAACGTGGGAATTTCAATGGTTTTATGTGAGTCACTCATTCATGCATCTGTGCTCTAAGTAATATCCCCCACCGAACCATACAGACACTGATACTGATACTCAAAAAAAAGACTAATAACACATATACACACTCATGTAATTAAGTTTACATTATTTATATGGTAAGTATGACTAAAAAACTGTAGTTTGTCATCATCCTTTGCTTTAACCTCACTACTTTTCTCTCACCCTACCTCACCCCCTATTTCCTTACTCTGCATCCCTCACTTATTCTTATCCTCCATGTTTACTTCTATTTTCCTTACTTTCCTACCACATTCAACTTCTTTCAGTCCTCCTGCTCACCCACACTCCCTCACTTTCCTTTCTTTTCTGGTTCACTCAGTCCCTTTCTGTCACTCCTTCCTTTTCTCTCTCTGCCCTTTCTCTCTGTCACTCCCCATGTCTTTCCTTTTCTCAGTCACTTCTTCTAACACATTTTCTCTGTCTTACTATTTATTGCACAGTCCCTTTGTGTTCCTCCCTCTAGCTCTCTTTCTCTTTACACCACTCTTTTTGTCCCGTTTCTTTATGCTCACTTCTTCATTATTTTTTTTATTTTTTTTTGGTGCGTTAACGGGACGCGCCCTGGTACACGCACCGGGGCGCGCCGGAATACTGCGCTCTCTCGTGAGCTCACCGGTACGCGCACCAGGAGTGCTCCAGGGCAATTTTTTTTTAAATATGAATATACATAAAAAAATAGTATTACATAAATATATATTATAGGACTCATTTAAAAAAATATTACATTACATAGGTATAGAAATTTGCTATTAAAAAACCTTTGAAATTCACTGAAAAAACCATAGGTTTCACACCAGTTATAGTTAGGAATTAGCATTTAAAAAAACCTATTAAATTCACTGAAAAAAACATAGGTTTCACACCAGTTATAGTTAGCAGGAAGTTTTACTCGCATAAAACCATTGAAATTCCCACGTTATAGTTAGTTGGACTCACTAACATGCGCGTGCAATGCACTGCTGATGACGTCACATATTACATCACTCATGACATGGTCAGTGACATTACTCATGACATCACTCATGACATCTCAAATGACATCACTGATGACATCATCCAGTGAATGTGTATCTTTCTGAAAAATAAATCTTTTTTATATATGTATACTAAAGGTTGATGGAAGAATAAATGGGTAAATACATTTCTAAATGGATGTTTTTTTTGTGTAAAATTGATTGGTTAATTGACCTATTAAATGTATCTTAGTGAATACATATATTACTGAGTAATGTTTAAATATTTAAATATCTGTATCTGGGTCTCACTTTGTGTATAAGTGGCTGCATGGGTTGGTGAGTAGCTACATGAGTGTGTATATGGGTTATTAGTTGTTTTTTTTGAGTATCAGTATCAGTGTCTGTATGGTTCGGTGGGGGATATTACTTAGAGCACAGATGCATGAATGAGTGACTCACTATTTGTATGTTTTTTGAAGACAGCATGTGTGCAAGACTGTATGGGTGGATGATTGTGTGTATGGGTGGGTTAGTGAGTATGTGTTTTTATAATTGATTGTTAAAGAGAGTACATATGTTTCTGTTTCTGTAGAAGTATGTGTAGTGGTGTGTATATAGAAGTATAATCAAGTAAATGGTTTTTTGATAGTTTATTTGCATGTCTGAATTTGTGTGTGAGTAACTATATGGATGAGTATTAGTGTGTAACAGGATGTATAGGTGTATGAGTACATATGATGAGTAAGTACATGCATGAGTGACTATATAGAACTGTTGGTGAATGAGTGGATGTGTATGTAGATGTTGGAATTACCTAATAAGTTGTTGTAATTGGTATTGGTTTCTCCTTTTTTAAGAACATTTTAGTTTCTATTTTTGAATGTGTGTGTCAAAGGTTATTTTATGCTGATAGGAGGTCTGCCACTTTGTCACAAGGATGTTGTCATCAGTGATGTCATTTGAGATATCATGAGTGATGTCATGAGTGATGTCACTGACCATGTCATGAGTGATGTAATATGTGACGTCATCAGCAGTGCATTGCACGCGCAAGTTATAGTGAGTCCAACTAACTATAACGTGGGAATTTCAATGGTTTTATGCGAATAAAATTTCCACCTAACTATAACTGGTGTGAAACCTATGGTTTTTTCAGTGAATATATATATATATTCACTGGACGGGACGGGATCACCACTCCTCCGTATTCCACAACAATCGTTCCGCTCAGTCTCACAAGAAACGATGTCCAGGCCAACAGCTCTGTTCAGGTATTGTGTTTATTTACAACGCACTCAACGCGTTTCTGGAACTGAATTCCCTTGTTCACGAGTGATAGTGCTTGTTTACAATACAGTTTAAATGCATAACATGTGATTTTCCTTTACTGGACATAGAAAGCAGACTACCAATGTCACGTAATATCTGGAGCTATGAGAACAGACTCACAGTCTTTTGATCAGCAAGCTAGAGCATAGCTAAAACGTCTCATTTGATTCATAACAAATTACATTATCATTTGTAAAATAACTTATCAAGTTATCTCTTTGTGCTTAAATAAATGCCTAAATTACAAAAAAGTGTGGCGTTATGGGAGCAAAAGCGGGTATTCGAACTTGCAACCTCAGAATTACAGGCATCATTCTGCCTAGTGCATTAGCTTCATACTCCACTCGCGCACTTGGTTGTTTTCCCGCCCCAGTGGGCTACGTGTCACATATCATTTTGTGCACTGTATAGCAAATTTCGTTACTCCACAGTTTTCTCCAGGTAGTGCCTTGCGCTTACTACGGTATACTCAGTTCATACGCTAGTCCATCTGCCGTCCTTCAAGCAGTGCCTTGGGATTTGGCAAATCAGCTCATCCAACCATTAACTTGATTTTAAAAAAAGCTTGCTCCCACATCTCTGTCTTTCATGTGATGTGTCTCACATTCTTCCAAAATTTAATAGAACCGGTACCTGCAGTGAAAACAAAATACACATGTGAATACATTTGCCATTCAACCGTGATTTGTGCACATGTCGAAGTGGACTGAAGGTCTTTTGAATCACGGCTACTCCTTCCCGATGGCTGCTGACGACTGCTGCCCTGGCTGTCCCCCTTCTTTGGCCCCTGGTGATGATTAGTATCGCGAGACGTTAGACGGACCTCTGTTGGCGTGAGAAAACATTTAGTTAAGTATTCGTGGGTAGCGCCCACTTTTTGTTTTTGTTTTTTGTTATTCGATTAGTGCACTAACCGAAGCCAAGGGGTAAGTACGTTTGTGCTGTGACTATATTGTCTAAAATCCCTTGACGTTTGTAAGTAGTCAAGTTTGTTACGAAATGCCTGGATTTAGTAAGTTTAAGACATTTTGTTGTTTTGGTTGTATTAGGGATTCCCGGCTTGAGGATTCTTGTCCGATTCCTCCGGTTGGAACTCCCACTTATGAGCTCTATTCAAAACATGGTTTAGGTCCTATTATTTGTAATGAAACATGGATTCGATATACTAAAAAAGGTGGTGTTTTACGGTGGCCTCAAAATGGCACCTTTGAGCCTGCTATACTAGACAATTTGGAAACTATTCTATTTAAGAGAAAAGTCCGGCCGGCAATGTTTGACTCTTTCCGCCTCTGGCGTAAAGAATCCAAACAGAAAGAAATCAAGCAAATGAAGAAAGACAAGAAAGAGCAGAATACAACGATCTTGCAGGCTGCCAAACAGTTCAAAAATGACGAAGCTGACCAGATGGTTGAAGTTTCGTAAAGACAGCATCATATGGCAATAGATAGATGTTATCCTGTGTTACCTACTGCCTCAAAGAGTAAGGGTTCTGACGAAGATCCTTTTGTGTCCCATCTCTTGATGTTACCTCCACCTTATGTGTTAGGCGCTAATGCACCTCCATTACAACCTGTTGTTAATCCAGCTGTTCTGGTTCCTGCACAGTTGCCTCTTCCTGTGATTCCACCTCCACCCCCTTTGCCACCGACTTCTGTACCCCAAACTCCTGTGCCTCAGTCTCCTTTACCTTCTTTTACTACTGGTTCTTCTCCTGTTTTACAGAATGCGTTGTCTCCTGTTCTAGTATCAGATTCCCCTACAGCTCGACACCGTTTAGTTGAAACTGTTTCTGGTCTTTTGTCACCTTTTCTTGGATCTCTTTTCTTTTCTCCTGCTTCATCTCGAAGACAATCTTGTAGCCAGATTCCAGATTTGGAAGAATGGACTAAGTTAGATTCTCTTGCTCGTAATTGGATCACGAGTAGTTTACAGAATAGTGTGCGTGATATTTTAGACATCTTTCTGCAATGGAACGCGCCTACGCAGAGGTATGTCTTTAATACTATGTGCAACACTCTTATCAAAGGGTGGGACAATATGGATTTGGATTCACCTCCTCAGGATTTATTCAAAATACGGGATCAATTTGATAAGGGACTTATTGTGGGTCCTGATTTAGAATCTGCTGTTCAGAAGCTTGTTACTTTACAATCTTCCTTCTTCTCTCAAACTTCTCTTGAGCCTGATCCTGCAGTTCGTCGTAAAATGGCACAATATCCTATGCGAGAAGTTCCTCCAATATGGAGAGAGGCAGACGCAAACGCTAATCCAGCTGTCCCCACTCATTTTCAGCTCATTGGGTACATGATCCGTGGAAAAGATCAGAAGTGTTGGCACTTAAGCAGTCCTTACCGGACCCTCGTAGGAATCCTGCTGGGTATTATAAAGAATTGTCTCAGACTGTTAATGCATGTATTATGAATTTGGCAGATATTGATTTACTTATGGGAAAGGTAGTCCCACAAGCTTTATGGGCTAAAATTCATAGACAAGACTATGATCAAGCTTTAGGTGGTACTTGGGCTGTTATTACGGCCATAGATGCAGGACAAGTAGGTGGTGCCAAACCTGATGATCTGATTACGGAGTTGCCCGGTAGAATAATAGATCTTATGAAAACGATGATGCCTGCTGTACGCGTTAACTGGGATAAGTTAGCAGCGTGCAAATAAAAGATTGATGAAAGCGTCTCCGATTTCTTTACTCTTTTGGAAGAGACTTTCATCGACCATAGTGGTCAAGATATGAGTATGGGACTAATGAAACTTTATTGTTTAGTTAATTTTTAACCATAACAAAAATGAACATAGAAGAAATTTTAACATTACAGTGAAATCAATAAAATTTCTGCATCGTACAGTTTAAAATGCAAAATTTAAAATGATGCTGGTAGGAGCTTTATCCGATTGTTTGTCATTAAAATAGTTATTAATACTGAACATCTTATTTTAAAATATCAAGAGCTTTCAGCCGCTTTTCAAAGGCTATCAAGAATTTTATAAATTTGCAATTAATTATTAGGTCTGTTGAGTCTAAGGCACCAATAATGGCAGATCGACAGTTGCGTAGACCTTTGGCCTTAAAAATTTTCTTTAGAAAAAGTGTTCGCTCCTGGGTCAGTGATTTGCAGTGGCATATAATGTGGATTATATCTTCTTTTGTAGTGCCACATAGTCGGCAGGTATTTGCTTCTGAGCGTTTCCAGACTGGTTCATCAGCCACAGTCGGTAGTTTACCGAATCTCACTGCCATCAGCCTATTTTTTATAAACACAGAGTATGTTGATGCAAGGTAGGTAGCTGGGATGAGATTGTTATAGCTGTTAATCACGGTCCATGCGTGGGAGCGGGCGGTAAAGATGGCTTTATCCGTAATTAATGAATGAAATTTGGCTGCTTTTTTTAGGACCTGTTTAAAGGACGTGAATGGTAGGTTTTTTTCCCACAAGGTTACCATGCATGTTTGCTCCAAAGCGCCTGTCAGATATTTGTTTGTGGCAGAATTTTGTTGATTTTCTAATTCCTGCCATAACAAGCTGTCCAAGGTGTTATTTGTAGAGTTCAATTTAATTCTATACCATACTCTAATGCTTGTGTAGAGTCTTCCGAGGGTCTCGTTCATCAGGCCAAATTCTAAACGCATCTGGGCAGGAGAAGCTGAGCGTGGAAGTTGCAAGACCTTCTTGTAGATTTTTGCAGTAAGGCTGTTTACGGTAATGTCATCCTTGCCCTGCATGGCTATGCTTGCATAGGATAGTGTTGGAAGTACTTTGGTTGCCATCACTGCTAGTAGAGGTTTCAGCGAGGGGCCTTGCAGCTTTTTTGCCAGTGAGCTAAGTGCGAAAATGAGTGCTCCGGCTCTCTGCTTCATATAGTTTTTTTGGGCGTTCAGAGTGAGTTTGTCATCGAGGTAGTATCCTAAGTATTTATAGTCTGTTACTCTTTCAAGTGATTTTCCCTCAAATGATATGTTAAGTTGCACTGTACGACGGTTGGTTATTGACATAATTTTTGTCTTAGATAAATTCAGAGTAAGGTTATTTGCCGTCAAAAATTGTGATGTTACCGCCAGTAGCCCGGACAGGCCCACTTTAGTTTGGCTCAAAAGAACAATGTCATCAGCGTAAGCCAAATGGGTAAGATGACGATTGCCAAGTTTCGGTGCATGCGCATTACAGATGTTTAAAGTTCCTGAGAGGTCTGATATGAATAGATTAAAAAGCTGTGGTGCTAAGACCCAGCCCTGTTTTAAACCAATCGATATGTATACTTTTATTGATAGATGTGATCCATCCCCTAACTTGATTTGTGTCCAAGTATCTGTGTAGAATAGGAGTAGCCCCCTCAGTATTTTCTGGGGAATAGCCCAGGCTTTCAGCTTCGCCCATAATAGCTTGCGGTCAACGCTATCGAAGGCCGCCTTCAGGTCGATAAAACAGAGGTTCAGGTCCTGCTTCGAACGCTGGCATTTTTCAGCTATCATTGTTATTTTTAGTATATTAGACGTAGTTCCGATGCCCGCTCTAAAGCCGGTTTGATTTATTGGAATTATTGCTTTATCGTCTGCCCAATTTACCAGGTCTTTTAAGATATGAGTACTGAAGGTGGACAGCGATTATTTGTAGATACATTTGTTTTTAATTTACTTCCAGAATTATCGCATGAATTGAAACAATCTGAGAGTGCATGGGCTGTTTCTTCAACTGCCCAGATATTAGCTACTGCTCAATATTATGAGAATAGGGATAAGGAAGATAAGGAGAAAGTGGAGAAGAAAACTAAAGAAATAAAAATGAAGGTTCTTCTGCAACAGGCTTATCCTCCTCGTTCTACTCAGCCGCAATTTCAACAGCCCCCAGAGTTACAGAAGCTGTTGCAAAAACCGGAATCATCCAGCTCTGCGATTTCCGTTGGGTCCTATCAATACGCCTATTGTAAAGAGGAAGGTCATTTTAAGATTAGCAGTCCGATTTTGTTGCAGCGTTATGGCGCATCACAGACACGGGGTCGTGGAGATTCTCTGTCAGTGTCCAGATGTAGAGGGCATGGTGCGTCTTCTCAGGAACGACGTCCCTCTCCCCCTCAGGACTCTGCAAATGATTTTAACCAGCGGAATTCTCAGTCTGCACATTATTACAATGACGATTATTGCACAGATGGTGAGAATGCTGATTTCCTCACTTGCTAGGACAGCCATAGAGTAAGGGAGTCGTATCAGTTCCAGTGGATCATGATGGACCTTATGTTAATGTTGTAGCATTGGGTGTTACAGAACGATTTCTTTTGGAAACTGGTGCAATGAGAAGTTCTATTATGCATTCTAAGCTCCCTGTGGCACCTTTGTCTGGCTTATCAAATGTTTCTGTAGGATTCTCTGGCGCCCCAGTTCGCAACCCTGTTTTTTGTCCCTTGCCTATTTCCATTGGTCCGTATGATTTAGAAGCTCCATTTCATTTGACGACGGGTTGCGGAGAGAATTTGTTGGGTTTGGACTTATTGAAACGTCTGCATGCCACATTGTATTGCTCACCCTCTGGTGTACATCTTACTTTAGGTGCTAAGTTGACTTCTCCGATGTACGTATCTAAAGACCAACTGCCACTCGAACTGCGTTTGCTTCCTGCTGCGCTTTGGGCTACGGGTCCGAATGATGTTGGTTTGCTTCAAATTACACCTTATGTGATTACTTTGAAGCCTGATGTTAAGTTACCACGCATTCCACAATACAAAATCTCTAACGATGGTGAGAGAGCTCTGTTGGCTATTGTTCATGACTTGGTTCAGAAGGGTGTGGTCGAAGAGACCAGAGGAAATGTTTGTAACAGTCCTGTTCTGCCTGTTCTAAAGCGTACTGATCCTTCTCACCCACCTGTGTATGTTTTGTGATAGACCTCCGAGAGGTCAGCAAAATTGTTATCCCTCAGTTCCTGTTGTTCCAGATGTTACAGCTTTGCTTACTATGATTCCTGCTTCGACAGCTTGGTTTTCGGTTATTGATCTCAAAAATGCTTTCTTTAGCATTCCCATTGCTGAGGAGAGTAGGGATATCTTTGGTTTCTCTCTCGGAGGCCGAAGTTTCCGATTTAAGCGTGCACCTCAAGGCTATTGTGAGAGTCCCTCCATCTATAGTCAAGCTTTGAAGTCTCAGCTTGACACTTTTTCTTTGCCATCAGGTGCTACTCTTATCCAATATGTAGATGATTTGTTAGTGGCTGCCGATTCAGAATATGTCTGTAAGAATGCGACTGTGTCACTTCTGCGACATTTGTCTGATCTACACCACAAAGTATCGCTTTCTAAGTTACAATATTGCTGCCAAGAGGTTACCTATTTAGGTCATCTCTTGTCGAAGGAGGGAAGGCGATTGACCCCAGAACGTATCCAAGCAATTGCGCAAATGTCTGTAGCATCCACACAAAGAGAGGTGCGCGCTTTTTTCAGCATTACCTCTTATTGTAGACAGTGGATTCCGAACTTTTCCTTACTAACTAAACCCATGTTGGCACTCACTCTGAAAGATACGCCCCAAACTTTTCCTCGGACTGATGAATGTCAAAAGAGTTTTTCTGATTTACGTACTGCTTTGTGTTCGGCTCCTGTGTTGGGTACTCCAGATTACAGTAAACCTTTTACACTCTATGTTCATGAAAGAGAAGGTTGTGCACTATCAGTCTTGACACAACAATTTGTAGATAAACAAAGGCCATGTGCCTATTTCTCGGCTACATTAGATCCAGTTGCTAAAGCATTACCCAGTTGTCTTAGAGCAACAGCAGCAGCAGCAATTTCCATTCGTCAATCTGCTGGATTGGTGTTGGATCATACTCTTACTGTTATGGTGCCACACGCAGTAGATACTCTCTTGAACAGGACAAAAACTCAGCACTTAACGAGTGCCCGTTTGTCTGGATATGAGTTGACGCTTTTAGCTAGTCACATACATATCAGGAGATGTAATGTTCTGAATCCAGCAACATTGTTGCCTATTTTGGATGAGAAAAATGTTTTCTTCATACGGAAGCAGAAACTAAAGGTCGAGTTGATTTGAAAGATACATCACTTACCGATCCGGATGGGAACCTGTGGGTAGATGGGTCTTGTTTCAAGCTTCCTGATGCGAGACGACAGAAGCTTATGCTGTTACAACTCTACATACGATAGTGGAAACTGCACACATTTCACAGCATTCAGCTCAAGCTGCAGAGTTGATTGCGTTGACGAGAGCATGTGTGTTGGCGAAAGGAAAGAGAGTGACTGTTTACACAGATAGTCAATATGCTTTTGGCGTTGCCCACAGCTTCGGCCGTTTGTGGAGAGAAAGAGGATTCTTTACCTCCCACGGCACTAAAATACAGCATGGTCAGTTGGTGACTGACCTTCTTGAATCACTTGCTTTGCCTACTCATATAGCGATTGTGAAGTGTAGTGCGCATAAAAAGATTACTGATGACGTGGGTCGAGGAAATGCATTTGCAGATGAAATAGCGAGGGAAACGGCACAAAATGTTGAAAGTCGAATGTATGTTGCAGGACCGGCAAGTTGGGTCCCAGATGCTGGTATGTGTGAAGACGCAGTAGAAAGTGTGAAAATGATTCAGAAGGAAGCAACTGAGAAAGAATTGAGTAAGTGAAAAGAGAGTACGGGAATGTTGGATACTCTGTGATGTTGGACGGAATTGTCAGAGCATCAACGATGGTTGTTACCAGATGCGTATGTATTACCTGTGGTCACTATGGCTCATGGACCAGCCCATATTGATTCAAGGGGTATATGTAAACTCCTAGCTCCAGTATGGCAGAACAAAAATATTCCTAAATGTGCAGAAAATGTAGTGAAGCATTGTATTGTTTGTTTGATGCATAATCCAGGAAAGGGAACTCCAACTCCAGCAGGTCACTTTGCTCCCCCTACGTATCCTTTTGAGGTACTGCAAATAGATTATATCCATATGGAACGTTTCAATAATCTTAAGTATGTCCTGGTGGTGGTTTGCGCCTTTTCCAGATGGATAGAGGCTTACCCCCTAAAGGACAATACTGCTTTGTCTACTGCCAAAGTCCTTCTGAAGGAATTCCTTCCGAGGTTTGGTTTTCCGCGCATTGTCTGGAGTGACAATTGGAGTGAATTTGTAGATAAGATTATGCAGAAAGTGTGTGCGGGTCTTGGAATTAGCCAGAAATTTCATGCGGCAAACCACCCTCAGTCAGCCGGTTTGGTAGAGTGTTACAATGGCACTCTCAAACTTAAGTTAGCAAAGATTCAGACCAGTACAGGCCTTTCCTGGCCTGATGCCTTGCCTTTAGCACTTCTCTCAACAAGAACGACTGTCCATTCTCGTTTGGAGCTTAGCCCATATGAGATTGTTTTCGGACGCCCAGCCAATGTCTGGGGAGTCCCTCGCCCCAAAAAGTATTCAGACATTCTGTATCCATTGTTGGTTGATTACTTGCACGATCTCACCACTAAATTGCACGTTATTCGTCAAACAGGTCCAAACTGCTTTGCCGGAGGCCTCCTCAGATCCAGGACACTCCATCCAACCTGGAGACTGGGTGTGTCTGAAGAATTTCCAGAGGAAAAAGAATCTGGAACCTCGTTGGTGGCCGCATAGACAAGTTCTACTGACGACCCGTACAGCAGTGAAAGTCGTCGGTAAAAGAAACTGGATTCACGGCGTGCACTGCAAAAGGGTACCATTGCCTTTACCTTATGATCAGTGGGTCTGAGAAGGCGTTGGTGATAGTGAATGTGAAAAGGTACCCAGATTTATACCGTTCAGCAGTGCACGGCTGGATTGGACTTTTTCTGAGAAAGAGGACGACAACGTTTTGCAGGAAGCTGTACCTCCACACCTACGACTAAACACATCGGATCCAGAGACTTTGTTCAAGGACCAGACGATACCTGGCAAGACACGATACAACCTGAGAGAAAGGTTGCCTAAAGACAATTAAATTCTGTGTTTTATGATTTTGCCTTTGTTAAAAAGAGAAACATTCCTTTTCCATTATCCATCAAGTTGCAGGGTCACGGTAGGAATCTTAGGCTGTGACCTGAATAGTGACTAGGTCAACAGGACTTGCAGTGTCATAGGATGGCTAACAATCACAGCCAAGTGATTAAGGAAGATTATTGTGAGCAACGCCTTTAGAGTAATGGATAGCGCAGGAAAAGAGAATGATGTTAAGATAATGAAGAGAAATCATTATAAGAAATTATTATTCAGTCATTGTGGCATAGCATTATGTATTTCAGTATGTTTATGCAGTTTATTAGCATGTGCAGCATGGATCGTATACAGTATGCAGCCGACACCTGTTCCTACTTCTACTTCTTTGATTTCCTCTACTACTATTTCTCCACATAAATTTTACGCACTCCCAGACTATGAGCAGATGAAAAGAATGGAATATTTCAACAATTTATTTATCCAATTGTTACATCAGCATCAATTGGTAGTAAATACTACTGATTGTTGGGTTTGTGGGCTCCTACCACATATTACAGAGAGAGGGATGCCGTATTTAGTCCTTCCATTTACGTATGAAGGTTCTGCTTGGGCTTATCTGGCTATGTTTTCTAATGCATACCAGAACCTACTCCGAAATCCTCCTGGTGGGTCCTATAATGGTGGAGTGGATTTCAGTCACAGCTCTTTGATAAAGGGAATAGTGACCATGGCAAAAATTGCTGATATTATTAAAATTCCCAAAGATGAGAAGAGAGCACATGATGGATGGAATGTGACTCGGTATATCACTAGTCTCACTGACAAGGTTAAACAGAAGAGATTTGCACCAATTTGGGTTTTACCCCAGAGAAGTAATTTGTGTTTACAAATAAATTGCCAGAATACCAAAATTAAGCAAGAAAGGAGTAATTGTTCTCAGATATTTGTCTATACACCTTTGACTCCTTCACCCTTAGTGCCATCTCAAGGTACATACTTTATCAGTCACGACAAAGCTTATACATGGCTTCCCACACATTTCTCTGGAACATGTTATATAGCTTTTCTTCTTCCTCCGACATATACTGCTCCTGCAGATCACCATAGAAAGAGATTTGGTAGAGGAGTTATTGATGCGGAAGACACAGCCGGACAAGAGGGAGGAGATTTTCTGAAAGGGTTTCTTCCTTTTTGGGGTCCAATGGTAAATAGTAGAAACATCAAATGCGTAGTTTGTGTGGTCGATGCTACCATAAATGTAACTTCTGGAGCATTTAATAATTTGACAGCTGAACTTCAGGCAGATCGCCTTATGACTTTGCAGAACCGAATGGATCCAGACATTGTCCTTGCAGATAGAGGAGGAGTCTGTAAACTGATTGGGTCCAGTTGCTGCATTTATGTTCTGGATAATGCCCCTACAGTATACCAAGCCATTTCTAAGGTACATGTCATCTCCGAGTCCATTCATCAGGACACTGGAGACTGGTCTGTGATGGGATGGTTTTGGGGACTACTGTCCACCTGGGGATGGAAAGTGTTAACTTTCCTTGGAGCGGTTCTAGCAATCATCTTTTCTTGTTGTCTTTGTTTACAGTGTGGTCCAGCTATTTGCGGACTTTGTGCCACTGTGTGTGTTTCTAAGCCAGTAACACAGGAAACAGAGAACATTAGAATGATGTTGCAGCAACACCTCAATGACCTCATGACCATCGATATCGACTCAGACTAACATGAGTCTTTTGTGCTTTGCCTAAGTATGGCAAAAGGAGGGTCTGAGGTTACGTGGTTTTCGACTTCGCTTCGTATCTAGCCACCATTTTGTATTTAACCGCCACTTTGTGTTGCCTCACTCAGGCAGCACGGCGGACGTGGTGAACACAATGTTTTTGCCTTTCAGCTGCTACGTGTCTTTCCCGTTAAAGAGTGACTCCTGCCCATGTTTATGAAACCGATGTCAGTGTCTCCCGAGTTTTGTAAATCCATGTCTAGACTGATTAATCCATGTCTTACTCCACTGTTTGGGTCCCACCATTCTTCTTGACTTTATCTTGTTTAATTGACCTTCGCTATTCTCTTCGTGTGTTCTCCTGTTACATAGACTGTCCTTTGAAACATTCAAACATGCTCTACCACCTGCAAATTGAATTACGGGCACTAGTGCTGATTAACTTGAAGGGAGGAGAGCACACAGGATCTGAAAGGAGGGTGTGTTTTAGCCATTCGATAGCTTGTTTTCAAACTATTCCTATTTGTCAGTTTTTTATGTTTTGGCATTGTAAACTTGTATAGTATAATAGACTGTGCACCACGGAATGAAGTGGCAGTCTCCTGATAACCTACCAGTTGGTGCACTTACAGAACCACTGTTCTTAGCTGCAGCTAATAAATCTGCTTTTCTACGCCTAACAGAGTGTCACGTGTCTCTGTCTGCCAAAGCAGGTGAACCCGGAGATCTTAGGCGTGCCCTGCACCGCCTGGCCCATAAGGTCAGGTTCTCCATGGCAGCATATTTCACAAGTATTTGCAACATGTTTCTAGATGACTGGGCGTTGTTATCCGCCCATTCTTGCAGCAAAGCTGGGTCCGGGTTCTCGTAGGTCGGTACCAGCAGCACTCTTAGTCCTCCTGGGACCCGACCCACTTCCGAATACCTGCGCAAAGATGTAAATTCCCACCATTTGGAAATCTCTTGTTTTCTGAATCTCTCAAACTCCCTTAATAGTGACTTGACAGTTGTCCCTTGTGTTGGTTGGTCTCCCACCTGCCTCGATGTTGAAGGGCTTTTATTGCTGTTTGTGCCACTAAAAATGTCCAAAGCCGCCTCCTGGCGCTCTCGTACCCACTCCTCAGCCATCGTTATTATTTGGAATAATCAAATCCTCTTTGAAACCCACTGCCGTTCTTAGCTCAAAGCTTGACAGACTATCTCTCCCATAAGCCACCTGCTTTGGACCTCAAAATAACACTTATGACTGCACATGCGGGCTTACCTTGAAACTCGGATACCCTCCGGCACACTCAAGGATCAGGAAAGCCCGCGCTCTGGCAGTCAATCAGTGTCAATGTCGTCCGTAGTTCTTGGCTTGGGGGGCTCTCCGTTTTCCTCAGTCTCGAAGAGTATCCACTAGTATTGCCAGGCAGCGGAGAGCACCAGAACGAGGTGGGTCAGCGTAAGGGACTCCGGCACGCCCCTGTATGTATCATCCTATCCTTAGTCTCTTGGTTCGAAAAAAGGCGCTGACACCGTGGGTTTCTTGACAAAGAGGAGTTATTTTATTCTTACAACGAAATGGCTCGACACGTTTCGGCGGGGAACCCGCCTTGTTCACAACAACTTCACACTGGGTGCTACGTGAATATATACAAGGTTTTGGAGCTAATTAGTAGCGTGCATTGGTTGCTCTGGTGAGCCTCCTCCCTATAACTGTCATAGAAAAGGTATGTTGAATTCAGCTTAAAATCCATTACCTGACATATAGTCTTTCTTGCAAATTGTGTACAGCATTTGAAAAACAATTCATGTGACCCATACATATGTGGTTCATTACACAGTTACAAAACATTTTGTGAAAGATCTTATGTAAACACATCCTTTTCAGATGACGCTATTGTTAGTATATCCTCTGCAATCTGTCTGTTCTCTTCTGGGGAGGCAACGAACGGTGAACCATAATCGCAACTCGTAAAATGTGTCCAACAAACGAAAATGTGAAAACGTGAGAAACAAAGCAGTACTGAATTACATATTGAGCTTTATATGGCAAAGATGGATCATTTTCCGTAGACCACTTATCTTTATTTTACATCGTGTGTTCTGCCCCAGTGGGCTTTGAACAGACTATGGGCTACTGTTATCATATCATTTCTATCAGGTAATGCATCGTCCCATCTATTGGTTCTCTATGCCTGATGTTATATCTCTCAGTACTATAGCTAATATATTTTATATGTGTGAATTTGTAATGGTGTAAATTAACCTGTAAGCTCCAAATGGTGATGTTCTAGAATGTGAAAATTTTAAATAGAATCAAGTTATTAGTGCTATTATACTTATTTAAGCACCTTTGTTACGAAGTTTTCAGAGGAGTGGGATTGACAGCATAAAAAGGAGCAAAAAATAGTTAATATTCCAGATACAGGACCTTCTTTTGTGTTGTATTACAAATGTGCACTCAAGGCTTCATCTGAATTTAAGCCATTAGGAGTCTTGGTGTCGAGCATGATGATATATCTCGACTCCAACCTTCTGAGTGCTAAGAGTCTGTTGCCCCCTCTTATGTTTTTGTTGAGACTGTCGATGACAAAATATTGCAGGTCTTCTATTCTCCCTTCATGATAAGCATTAATGTGGTGTGCCACCGGGTAGCTTTGATCATCATTCTCGATTGCTCCTAAGTGCTGTAAAATCCTTACATGCACTGGATGCAATGTACTACCAACATAACGCTTTTACATCTACATTGTAAAACATAGATGGCATGGTCTGTTTTACAATTGAAAATCTCTCTTATTTCTAATGGTGTATTTCTGAGTGGGAGCTGCACTTTGCTCGTGTTTATGCCATATTTGCAAGCTTTGCACTTAGTGCACTTAAAGAATCCCTTTTTACTTTGTAACCAGTTGGTATTGCTAACTTGGCTCGGGATGTTAGATACAAGTTCCTGCTTCATATATATAGATAAAATATATATATATATATATATATATATATATATATATATATATATATATATATATATATATATATATATATATATATATATATATATATATATATATATATATATATATATATATATATATATATATATTACCTACTGGCGGTCGCCAGTAGGTAGTTATAGTTAGGATTTTTTTCAATGTTAAATCTCAAAATTCTATTTGGAATAACTTTGGCACCGGTTGACGAATCTGCCTGAAAATTTCCTGAAAATGGCCTCGTCGAGCTCGGGTCCTTCCTTGAAAGTTTGGGGGGGATACGTCAAGCGGGGCCGAGATAAAAGGGGGGTCCCAAAACGCGTTTTCCCCATGTAAATTTCCATAGGGCGGTCGATTTCACTTTTAGCCCGAACGGCTGAATGGATTTCCAGCAAACTTGGCAAAATTGAAGGGACTGGTAGCCCGATGTGCCTTTGCTATGTCTCAAGATATGTGCTGCAGTGGATTTTGAGTAATTTAGGTTCAAAAAAATATATATATCTATATGCGCTCTCCGGTGCGCGCACCGGAGTGCGCTCCAGGGGGCGCGACACGCGACTTGCGCGCAGAAAGCTGATTGGCTCTTGGGTGTCTGTAAACATTCTAAACAGTCTGGAGCGGCCGCCATCTTGTGTCTCGGTAAAATCGAGACACAAGGGGTTTGAAAAAAAAAGGGGCAAATGACCATAAGGGGGAAGAGTAGACCCCCTCTGACCCCCTAGGTTTGATGTAGGGGCTAAAATAGGGTCCTGCAGGGCATTACATTTTTTTTTTTTTTTTTTCGTTTTGCGCGGGGGAAGCGCATGGTACGCGCACCGGCGAAGCACGGGGAAAATCCAGGACCATATTTATGAAGGCCTTGCGCTGCTAGTTTTGCGCCTCCTGTGCGTCAATTTTTGTGACGCACCAGCGGTGTAAAAAAATGCGCATTGTTATGCAATATTTAAAAAGTGACGCATCTATCTAGATGCGTCACTTTTTAAATATAGTGCAATGAGGCACATTTTTTTACACTGCTGTTGTGATGCGTCACTTTTCTGTGCGCACTCCTTATGACATTCCAGATGTGTCATATTTAATGTATGACGAATCATGTTGCAAGGAGTTACAGATACATCAGTATTTCTGACATATCTGTAAACATAAAAGTGATGCGAGGCAGGTGCAAGATTTTGACGCAACAGCATCCTAAAAGTGACGCAGAGAAATCTTATAGATTTCAGTACGTCGTTATTACCAAGCTTTTTGCGGGGGAATGCCCCCTTTGCATACATTATACCTGACGCAGATATAATGTGGCGCAGAGTTTTAAAAAGTGACCCATGTACCTAGATGCGTAATTTTTTAAAAATAGCGTCAGGTATAATGCATGCAGAGGGGGTGTTCTCCCGCAAAAAGCTTTGTAATAGCGACGCAGTGAAATCTTTGAGATTTCACTGCGTCACTTTTAGGATGCTGTTGCGTCAAAATCTTGTGCCTGCTTTACAGCAGGTGTTAGACTGACGCAAGCCCTTTCACATGGTGCTTTTTCCATGTGAAAGGACACATTACTGGAGTTGCGTCACTTTTGTGACGCACTCCAGCAATGCGTTACTTGGAATGTCATAAGGAGTGCGCACAGAAAAGTGACGCATCGCACCAGTGGTGTAAAAAAATGTGCCTCGTTGCGTTATATTTAAAAAGTGACGTATCTAGGTAGATGGGTCACTTTTTAAAATCAAGCGCCACATTATATCTGCGTGAGGTATAATGCATGCAGAGGGGGTGTTCCCCCGAAAAAGCTTTGTAATAGCGACGCAGTGAAATGTTTGAGATTTCACTGCGTCACTTTTAGGATGCTGTTGCATCCTTTAAATATAGTGCAACGAGGCACATTTTATTATACTGCTGGTGTGATGCGTCACTTTTCTGTGCGCACTCCTTATGACATTCCAGATGTGTCATATTTAATGTATGACGAATCATGTTGCAAGGAGTTACAGATACGTCAGTATTTCTCACATATCTGTAAACATGAAAGTGACGCGAGGCAGGCGCAAGATTTTGACGCAACAGCATCCTAAAAGTGACGCAGAGAAATCTCATAGATTTCAGTACGTCGTTATTACCAAGCTTTTTGCGAGGGATTGCCCCCTCTGCATACATTATACCTGATGCAGATATAATGTGGCGCAGAGTTTTAAAAAGTGACCCATGTACCTAGATGCGTCACTTTTTAAAAATAGTGTCAGGTATAATGCATGCAGAGGGGGTGTTCCCCTGCAAAAAGCTTGGTAATAATGACGCAGTGCGTCACTTTTAGGATGCTGTTGCGCCAAAATCTTGCGCCTGCTTCACAGCAAACCTTTCACATGGTGCTTTTTCCATGTGAAAGGACACATTACTGGAGTTGCGTCACTTTTGTGACGCACTCCAGCAATGCGTTACTTTTGTGTTTACAGATACGTCAGAAATACTGACATATCTGTAACTCCTTGCGAATTGATTAGTCATATATTAAATATGACATATCTGGAATGTCATAAGGAATGCGTCCAGAAAAGTGACGCATCGCTGTTTTCACGTAGCGATGCGTCACTTTTCAGAAATGAGGCCTCCAGTTTATTCACTGTGTCATAACTTTCTTTTCTAACACTCACCTTCTTTCATTCCTCCTACTTCACTTCCTTTCACCTCTCATACCTTTCTGTTCTTTCTTACTCATTCTCCTTTCAATTATCAATGCACTATATTTCACTTACTCTTCATTTTTTTAAGAATATAGCTCTTTGATGAGAATTGGAGGTAGTTCTGAAAAGAACTTTTGGTTTTCTTCTTTTAACTGAACAGGAACAAAAACAGGGAATGGAAACTGCTCAACAGGAGCAAAAAGAAAAGAAAAAAATTAGGGGTGGGAAGGGCAGCGATGGTTCTCCAATGCTCGAACCATGAGCAGGACACTTTGCTCCCCATAGGTGAGGAGTTGATTGCAGTATCTGCATTTGACGACCCCATGGTTAAATGCAGGTTGTATGTTTGCCACCTGCTCCTGCGATTGCTCTCTCCCAGAAGAAGTTGCTCCTCCTGTTGATGTAGAGGCCCCATCTCTGGGAACCTCTTGTGCCAGAGCCCTGACACTTTCCTGGGCAAAATTCTGGGGGTGCCTCCTCTCCACATGGCGAATCATGGTGAAGTTGCCAAAAGAATACTTTTTTGGGGGGTTACCCCGTGACAGGACCTGTTTGCAGATCCTGCACTCTACTTTTGGTGCATTCACCTTTTTCTGGTCTGCTGGAAACTTAAAAAATTTCCAGATGAAATGTTCTTTGACCTTCAGCTGAGGAGGCTCTTCATCAATGAAATCATTGGAGTCATCTTCACTGCTGGATGGTCTGGCAGCCATGATTAATCAAGAAATATGCAACAGCAAAAAAGGCAGGTCTTTCAGTCACAAAAGTGAAAGAAGAAGTGAAGGAAATGGGTGGGGATTTCATTCATTGTAAAAAAAAACTGTTAGCAACCAATGAAAAGTGTTATTTTAGGGTCACATGACCCGACGCGTTTACGCTGCGCGCTCCGGAGCACTTCCGGTGCGTTTACGCAGCGCGATCGTAGGCGCTTCCGGGGCGCAAACGTGGCGCGATCGTAGGCGCTTTTGCGTGCGTTTACGCGCCGCGAACGTAGGCGCTTCCGAGGGCACTTACGTTGCGCGCCGAAGTGACGTCATCAAACTTTTACAGAAATGCATAATCATTTTCCTTATTAAAAAAAACTAATTTTATTTGTATGGTACGAAATGTTTTGCATTATTATTAACTTTTCATTCATATTTTTTTTCAAGAACGACAGTTGCGCTCTGGGTGCGCTTTCAGATGAGCTCACGGAAAAGCTTACAGGAAAGCTTAGCTGAAAGCTTCCCGGAGCGCGCACCGGGAGCGCAAAAGAAAAAAATTATATAAAAAAAAATGAATACTTTAAAAAAAACAGCAAATTGTACAAAAAAAAAACGTTAGAAACTCGATATACAAAGGAATTAGCATTTAAAAAACCTATGAAATTCACTGAAAAAACCATAGGTTTCACACCAGTTATAGTTCGGAATTAGCATTTAAAAAACCTATTAAATTCACTGAAAAAACCATAGGTTTCACACCAGTTATAGTTAGCTGGAAATTTTACTGATATAAAACCATTGAAATTCCCACGTTATAGTTAGATGGACTCACTATAACTTGCGCGTGCAATGCACTGCTGATGATGTCTTATTAAGCCAGTTAACCAATCAATTTTTAAAAACCATCCATTTAGACACTTATTTAAACATTTATTCTTCCATCAACTTTTACATATACATATATAAAATATATTTATTTTTCAGAAAGACACACATTCACTGGGTAGTGTCATCAGTGATGTCATGAGTGATGTCACTGACCATGTCATGAGTGATGTAATATGTGATGTCATCAGCAGTGCATTGCACGCGCAAGTTATAGTGAGTCCATCTAACTATAACGTGGGAATTTCAATGGTTTTATATCAGTAAAATTTCCAGCTAACTATAACTGGTGTGAAACCTATGGTTTTTTCAGTGAATATATATATATATATATATATACATATATATATATATATATATATATATATATATATATATATATATATATATATATATATATATATATATATATATATATATATATATATATATATATATATATATATATATATATATATATATATATATATATAAAAATAGGTCCTAAGTATACCTACCTACTGCCAACCGCCAGTAGGTAATATATATATATATATATGACCAAGACCACGGACGTGGTCGAAACGCGTCGTCTTTTCTGCCAGGAATAAACTTCACCTGCTGCATGGGCTCACCTGGTTTCCCTTTTTGCTGGATTTCTGCTATATATATATATATATATATATTAGCAGCCCGTCCTGACGTTGCCCAGGAGCAATTAAGCTTCAGGGCCCCCTCCCGCCCCGATTTTGTAACCTGCAGAAGTCACTTTTTTCTCCTGTAATTTACTTTGATTCGTGCCCACGCCCGCCCCACTTTTGTAACCTGCACACGTCACTTTTTCCTCGTGCACACGTCATCCACCCCCTTCCCTCTACTCCATCCAAGGGACGCAGGTATTCGTGAAGGAAATATTCCTATATAAATATAATCCCTATAGTGAAACAAACGCATCTAAACAATAACATATTCACCGCTGACAGTTATGTGAGCAAGCTCTCCCCATTTTGACAGAAGGTTGCCTCGTTTGAGGGGGTACCGTTATTCTCCTGACCGTGTGTAGGCCTTCGTTGTGCACTTTGTTAACGGCGGAGCACAGAGTCCCGTTGAGAAGAGCATGGGATTACCCTACGGAAGCTGAGGTGGCTCAATCAAACGTTTACAGCATCTAAAACGCCTCTGGCTACACGTCACTTTTTCCTCCTGTAATGCACCGTTTGTCTGACATTTGTAGTGCACCGCCTCCTCTTTCTGTTCCTCAGGCTTCCCTGACCGCCGCCCGCCCGCCCGGCCCTTCCCGTCCTCCGCCTGCCCCTACATAAGTGCCCTAACCTCCGCCGGCACTGCTCCCGCCTGTCCGCTCGCACCTCTGCCATGTCCGCCGCTCCTCCTACGCCGCCGGTCCTCTGCTCCTGACGTCACCGCTCCTTCCCCGCGCCATGTCCGCCACTCCTCGGACGCCGCTCCTCCCCGTGCTCCTAACGTGACCACGCACGTCGCGGCCGGTGCTACTTTTGAGGGACCAAAACCCGAAAAGTTGAAAAAAGGGGAGCGGTGCACAAGAATTTGAGTGGATAGAGGTGAATAGGCCTGGCAAATTAGGAGTTAACAAAAAGTCTGTGTGCTTGCTCAATGCTCAATGCTGCATCACGTATCACACTATTTGTTTTGTTAACAAATGTGTCTCCAGTGTAATTTTTAATGCAAGTTGTCACAAATCCATTTAGCATAAATATGCAAGTCAAGTCAAGTCAAATCAGCTTTATTCGATTAATTAAATTCAGAAAAGCAATCACATAACATTATACATAAGTTAAAACAGACGATTCATATGTTAACCCCTTCGATGCTCATGACGAGCTTAGCTCGTCATGAGGCACAGTCGAGCTGTGCTTATGATGAGCTGAGCTCGTCATGAACAATGGGATTTCCAACAAGTCAGCACCGGAGGAAAATATCTCTTGCAGCGATGGTGTTAAAAAGATAGGAGTCAATTCATCTTCATAAATGTACAGTTAAAAATAATTAAAATGATAAAAAGACACCTCCTACAAATGGATAAAAAGTTAATTAGAATGAGATCACACCTCAAGAATGTCCACCAGCCGACCTTTTTGCCTTGATATGCATAGCAGCAACCAGAAAACTTGCAACCCCAAAGTTCACCCTAATGTTACCCAGCAGTTGTAAGTACAGTAGTGCGGGACGCACTTGTGTGAAACCCGCCTCTCTCGATAGTGGAACGAAAAACTTTTTTCTGATGTTAGACAAATGATCAGAAAACATAATAAAATGCATTAATGATTGATCAGAAAAATTATCACAACTGCAGGGAATAGACTGGTCGGGTTTTCCCCATACTGGATAGTGACCCAAAGAAAACTGGATAATGTTCAATCTGAATCTGACCAGAAGATGTTGGTGGAAAAGGATGGTAACAATCTGTAGGTAGGGTTCATATGGCCGGGATGCCCGCCACCCCCTCCCAACACCCATTCCCCATGGGAGGAGACAGACACAAGTTTGAGCTTTTGGAAGGCGGGGGGAAGTTACCCCCCGGCCGTATTTAATAAAATATGAAACAAAATTTAAAACTTTAAATTAAACGTTTCATAAATTATGTACAATTTTACTTTCATTACATTTTGATGAAGACATGTTCTTTGGCTAACCTTAACAGATCTCTAATACAAAGGTTTCCTAGCCGAGTCTAGCATCCTGAAAATGCATAACATTCTAAAATAAAATTGTACATCCTAGCATTAAGGGCCAACGGCAAGGTCTTAACCGGTGTCAGATCCCTACTACCAAATTCCCGCCATCACGGTGTGAGTGGCGCATGCGCAGAGGACTTTACCCTCGTTGCCAACTGTAACTTCCCTTGTCATGGGGGCCCCCCTTCACTCGACGCCATCTTAAAGGTCGTCCGAGTTCCCATGTGAGGTATCTGTAAGAAGGACAGCGTGGACTCCCCCCTTCCCCACACTCTCTTCCGCCGGAGCGGATATCCGGCCCCTGGGAAATTCGTAGGAGGGGCATATAGCCGTCTCCCCCCTGGGAGGGGCCTATGGCCGTCTCCCCCTAGGCGACCCATCCGTAGTGGGTGCCGCCTCCCTGAGGGAGGGGCCAATGGCCGCCTCCCCCCGGGCGCTCCCATCCATACTGGGTGGCGCCCCCCACCTGGGCGCGGTCTTCCGGGCGGGTGTCTAGGACAACCCCTTCTGGGCAGGAAGGGCGTGCTCCGGCTACGCCGCTTTGGGCATACCAGCCGAACCACGCCCCCTGCCCAAAATGGTTTCCCGGGGAGATCGGGGCACCCATCCATATGTTTGGGGGGACCAAGTGGTCTTCCCTTTCCATATGGCCGGGATGCCCGCCACCCCCTCCCAACACCCATTCCTCATGGGAGGAGACAGACACAAGTTTGAGCTTTTGGAAGGCGGGGGGGAGTTACCCCCCCGACCGTATTTATTAAAATATGAAACAAAATTTAAAACTTTAAATTAAACATTTCATAAATTATGTACAATTTTACTTTCATTACATTTTGATGAAGACATGTTCTTTGGCTAACCTTAACAGATCTCTAATACAAAGATTTCCTAGCCGAGTCTAGCATCCTGAAAATGCATAACATTCTAAAATAAAATTGTACATCCTAGCATTAAGAGCCAACGGCAAGGTCTTAACCGGTGTCAGATCCCTACTACCAAATTTCCGCCATTCACGGTGTGAGTGGCGCATGCGCAGAGGACTTTACCCTTGTTGCCAACTGTAACTTCTCTTGTCGTGGGGGCCCCCCTTCACTCGACGCCATCTTAAAGGTCGTCCGAGTTCCCATGTGAGGTATCTGTAAGAAGGACAGCGTGGACTCCCCCCCTTCCCCACACTCTCTTCCGCCGGAGCGGATATCCGGCCCCCGGGAAATTCGTAGGAGGGGCATATAGCCGTCTCCCCCCTGGGAGGGGCCTATGGCCGTCTCCCCCTAGGCGACCCATCCGTAGTGGGTGTCGCCTCCCTGTGGGAGGGGCCAATGGCCGCCTCCCCCGGGCGCTCCCATCCATACTGGGTGGCGCCCCCCCTAGGGACCTTGAAATCACTGCTCACCGATCATGACCTTACCGCCACAGGCCGGATAGTTGACCGACTATCCGGCCCCCCACATCTCCTAAAGGTCATGTCTCCTCAATCCCCTTAGCCATGCTATGAAGTCTCCTATGAGTAAATCATTCCCCGCCCTGGACAGGTGAACCCCATCATTCAAGTAATAGTGATCACCCCGGATACACCCATGAGGAATGCTTTGCAAATGTGCGGAACGAAACAATTTCCCAATTTTATTGTTGACCCTCTTTACCGAGTGGTTCAACGCTGTTACAGAGAAACCCCCCCGCCAAACTCTCCTGGGGATCATGTGGGACCAGGCAATTGTGCACCCCGGGAGCCTCCTAGCCAACCAGCTGACTGCCGACAATATGTGTTCCACTAACACTCGTCTTCCCAGTCTTACCAAGTCATTGCCCCCCAAGTGCTCTATGATTACAGATGGCGGTGACCTCTGCCGCCCTAAGAGTCCCTCCACAAACGCTTGAAATTGGTCAAAACAGAGTCCTCCCTTCCCATGGAAGGTCACTCTGAATCCGTATTCCCCAGATGCGTGAGTCGCGTCACCTGCCATGAAAACGTCCCCAGCACGCCTCACGTATGAGTGGCCCACGACCCATACCACTTGATCTCCAGACGGTGATCCATGACCGCTGGTCCTCTGGTGTTGGGTCGATCCCCAATTCCGCCCCGCATCACAGGCTTGCGAAACTGTAATTCAAACAAAAGACAACCAGTGTGAGTGCATCTCATCAGTCTTTTACAACATGTGCAGTCGCACATACCTCTTGAAACAGTTCGAGGACCAACGGCCTAACAGTTTCACTTCTTCCGCACCCAGACCCCGAGCCGTAGCCTCAGTAGCGGCCCCTATTCTGAATGAGTGGGTCCCAAAATCGCACGGGTTCATGCCCGCCGCAGCAATTGTAAGTGCCAGCACCCTCTGAAACTGAAATTTCGTCAACGGGGTGCCATCCTTGTGTCTAAGCAGGCTCCCTCCCCATGTTGCCGGCCTCTGTGCCAGGTAGTCCTCTAAATACCTTATCGGGCAACTGGGGCTCCCTCGAGCACGCTGCACAACAACACTACTCCCCAAAGCTTCCTGGTCTGTCTTGGACCTGGCTATCGAGATTAGCATCGAATCACCCTGTATTTGAACGTGATCCCTGCATAGGCCTCCCTATGCAGGGATCACGTTCATCCTTCTTGTTCCTCGCCATGAGTTCACTTACCCGCATTCCCCCATGGAATGCCAATGCGAAAGCCGCTTGGAACAGAACTACCTCGGAAGGGGAGGAGCATGTCTCATCAAGTTTTGCCAGTAGCAGAGACAATCTCTCTAAACCAATCGGGCGCCTTGTATCTTGTCTGCGACCCTCAAGGCGCTGCCATCCGCGGAGTGCCTTTCTGACTAAGAAGGAACCCGTCGGGTCCCGTATGCAGTGGAGCTGTGCCATGAATGATATGGCCGCCCTATGTCTATTGGCAGTTGCAGCTGATCGGCCTTCTCTATGAAGCGCCACTAAGAACCCCAGGAAGGATTCCTACTGCTCCCAGCTATGTCTCCCTGCCGGTCCTAAAAAGGCACAGTATGAACGAAACGCTCCCTCATAGGCTTTCCTTGTCCTGGGCGCTAAGCTGGCTGCCACGAGGTCCTGTAATCCGGGGCACCGATCAGCCATAGTCCTTCGGGGAACGGTGCCGCCACTAGATCCGCTGTAGGTAGATAGCCCCTGAAAGCCTGCATGTGTGAACGAGAGAGTGCGTCAGCTGCATTATTCAGTACGCCCGGCACATGTTTTGCCCTGAACTGTACATTCAATCTCATGCAACGTAATACAATCTCTTTCAACAGCCTCAAGATCCACTTGCAGCGTGCTGCCTGCTGATTAATGCACTCGACCACTGTCATGTTGTCAGACCAAAACACTACTGAGCGGTCCCTAAAATCTTCTGGCCATGCCAACAGAGCCACCCAAATGGGAAATAGCTCCAAGAACCCAATGTTACCTGTTAGGCCACTGGAGTGCCACCACGTCGGCCATACTTGCGCCGACCATCGGTTACCAAAGATGGCGCCAAATCCCACACTCCCAGCTGAGTCGGTCCACAAACCCAGATCGTCAGACGATGCTTGGGGTTTGTTCCACGCCACTCGACCGTTGAAGTCCGCCAGGAATGCCAACCAAATGCGCATATCCTGGCGAACCTCTGCCGACAGTCTCGTGCGGTGGTGTCCCTCCTTGAGGCCGGCCATAGCCTGTGCAATGGAACGTGAGAAGGGGCGAGCCATCGGTATTACTCTCAAGGCAAAGTTAAGCTGGCCCACTGTTTGTTGTAACTGGTGCAGGGTCACTTTTTCTTTGCCCAGGCATTGTATTAAGGAGGCCCTGAACTTGGTCACCTTCTCCATTGGCAGACGGAAGCATCCTTCCACAGAATCGAGCTCAATTCCCGGAAACTCCAGTGAAGTAGATGGCCCCACTGTCTTACCTGGTGCCAATGGAACCCCAAGCTCCTGCATGAGAATGCAGAAGTCCTGCAGTGCCTGTGCACATTTCGTAGTGCCTGCCGGCCCTAAGAACAGGAAGTTGTCTAAATAGTGCATCACCTGTCTATGCCCGGTGGCCCCGGTGAACGCCCATTCTAAAAAACAGCTGAACATTTCAAAATAAGCACAAGAAATTGAGCAGCCCATGGGCATGCATTTATCCATGTAATACTTCCCTTGGAACGTAAATCCTAGCAAGCGCTGGTCCCGTGGGTGTACCGGGAGCAACCTGAATGCTGATTCGATGTCCGATTTCGCCATCAGAGCACCGGGGCCTAGGTGATTCAGCAAGTCAACGGCATCGTCGAACGATGCGTATCCAACTGAACAGGCTTCTGGGTCAATGGCTTCATTCATCGAGGCCCCCCTCTGGGCCGACAGATTGTGAATGAGTCTATACTCCCCTGGGTCTTTCTTCGGAACCACTCCTAGAGGTGAACACACGAAATCCGCCACTGGCGGGCATGGAAAAGGTCCTGCTACCCGCCCCAAGCTGACCTCTTTGGTAATTTTCTTGGCTGCCACTGCCGGGTTGTGTTGAACAGATAGCTGATTCTTACAAAAGGGGCTCCCCCGAAAATTCCCCGCCGGGATGGTGAAGCCATATAGGAAACCATTCCTCAAAATCCCGGCGGATACATGATCAGGGTATTTGTTCAGCCAGGGAGTCAAAGCCATGATGTCGATGGGTGAAGATGATTGCTTCCCAAGCATCACATCAATCCTGCTTGGATCCCCCCTTTCCTCCCGAACTACCGCTCTTGGACCTACAGCTACTTCCCGGGTGTGGAGTTCCCACAGCCCGCACAAGTATGCCTGAACCTACATGTTCCCTGGGGCCTATTACAGTTACCTCTGTTGAAACCCCAACAAACCCTGCGCTTGCCCCCAATCCGCCGGTCTTGGGCTGTGATTCGCCACCAGCGCTTGCTCAAAAGGGCTGTGCCGGCCTTTGTTGAACTGTCCCAGGCCCGCTCCCGCCCGGCAAGGACGTACCCGCCGATCCAGGCAAGAGCTGTTTGTGCCATGACACCGTGTCGAGGCAATCCCACGTTAAAGTTACATCAAACTCTTTAGACTTTCGAAAGTGAACATCATAACCTTTCCATTCATTCCCCCTGTACATGTTATAAAAATCCATTATCCTGTTCTGGTAACAAGACAGACTGGGCAACACTTCAGGTTTATGTTCCCCCATTACTGCCGTAAATATAGAGAAGGCCTTCACCCAGTTCGCTATGGTCTCGTCGACCCTAAATTCCACCATCTTGGCCCGCCATACGCTGGGGTGCCATAAATCTTTCTGGGTCTTTGCGTACTCTATCTCACGATGGTCGGTCAACAGTGAAAACATATTAACATATTTGTCCCCCCATATCATTTCCTTCGTGGCCGCCGGGATGTGCTGGGCCAACCTTTCGCGCCTCGAAGGCACTGAACTCTCCCCCACCATCGGCAACGGGTGCTTACCGGGTTCAACCGCCGGATCTGCTGTCTTTTCTCGGCCAACCGCCATTACTCCCAGCGCCACCTGTGGGGGAATAGAAGGAACATTCGCCGTCCCGGCTTCTCCTGACTGCCGTAACTGCTCGATTATTAACCTGGCTTCCTCGGCCGGATCCCCCGCCGCCCCTGCCCCCACTGTTTTCTTCTTAAGCAAGGGTAACACTGCCGCTAACTGAAGGGCCAGTTCTGGGGGCATCTGATCGTCCTCAACCGGAGTTATTACAACAGGGATTGGTAAACCCACATCCGAACTCGGTACCGGGCTGTCCACCGGTGTGATGGGGCCTGCAGGGGATACCTCCGGGACTGGGCCCTCCCCGGAATCTGCCCTCTTCTTACTACGTTTACCCCTACCCTCAGGGGCAACTCCCGGCAAGGCCGGTCCTATCACCTTCTTAGGCCGCCCGAGAGGTTGTTCTGGGCTGCAATCTGCTTTTTAACCTCTGCTAAGCCCCGACCGATCGAATCCACTTTACCCAGTTTTCGGTCCATGACCGCCATTTGGTTCGACAAAGTGCGTAGTATCTTCTCCAACTCGGAGCTCTTTCCTGCTTTCTTGCCGGACATGGCTTCGTTCACTCCATTCGACTTGATCAACGAGGTCCTAGCTCTTACACACGCCTGATACTGAAAGAGAAACAACAAAGATTACAAGTTCTCAAAATTGCTTCTTGTTCCGTCGAGGGCTCACGAGCAACGGGTGGTGCAGCCTTCCGAGCACTGGAACAAGAGGCCGCTTCATTGGATTCCTGCTCTATTTATCTGTCTGCGGGAGGGCGGGGGCCCTCCGCGGGTATGCCCACCTGGGCGCGGTCTTCCGGGCGGATGTCTAGGACAACCCCTTCTGGGCGGGAAGGGCGTGCTCCGGCTACGCCGCTTTGGGCATACCAGCCGAACCACACCCCCTGCCCAAAATGGTTTCCCGGGGGGATCGGGGCCCCCATCCATACGTTCGGGGGGACCGAGTGGTCTTCCCTTTCCAATTGCTGGGGTGGACTGAGCATGTAGTTTGCTCTGACATTAGGTTTTAGAACCTCCACTGCTTCCCGTTCTTGCATGGCTGATCGCAGAAAGCTGTCCTTAATCCAGTTTATATCACCCTTTTGCATCAGATTTGGGGATGTGTAATGGTCTGGCCGGCCCAGTCTACACAGAGTGTTCTTGATGTATGCTAACCAGGGGATTTTGTTTACTCTGTCTAGTGCCATGCAATCATTAAGGATGGTTTGGTTGAGTGTGATTTCAGTATTCAACCTGCTTTTGGCCCAGCAGATTAATGGAGCTATATGTATCTGGTCAGAGGTGTAACCAAGTCCTAACTCTGAGTGTATTGAGAATACTGGAGTTGATTGGGGGACTGCTAATAGAGATCTTAAAAATGCATTCTCTATAATCTGCAGTTTGCTTTGCGGTAAAAAGCCCCATAATGATGCACCATACAATGCTATTGAAAGGCATTTAGACTTATAAACTGTTAGACTTATAAACTGTTAGAAGAGCTACATAGCAGCGATAGAAACGGCTAATAAAAAGCATAAAGCCATTTTTAAGATCGTCAACGATTTTAATAAGCCCAAATTTTTAGTGCAGGAAATTCCGCCCTCGGAGAGTCTCTGTGATACTATCGCAGATTTTTTCGAGGAAAATGTAAAAGGACTCATGAAGGATTTTACAATCCCTGCCCTAGAGTTAGGAGAGGGGAACAGGAAGGAGGGCCAGGCTGCAGATCAGCTGGTGACTTTCAAGCCAATTAGTCTTGATGAGACACATCGGGTAATATTGGCTACGAAGTCAGGCTCACCTTTTGATCCTTGCCCTCCTAGGCTCCTACACCAGATTGTGGAGGTAGCCAATCCAGTAATTAATGAAATCGTAAACACCTCACTGGCGACAGCAAATATCCCCACAGAATGGAAATTAGCGGCAGTTAAGCCGTTGCAAAAAAAACAACTCCCTGATCCTAGCACCCTATCCAACCTAAGGCCAATCTCATTACTTTCAGTATTGTGTAAAATCACAGAGTCACTGGTTAATAAACAGCTCACAGAGTTCCTGGAAGACAGTGAAGCATGGCACCCTAATCAGGCTGGCTTTAGAGCCCAACACTCCACTGAGTCGGCTCTCCTGTTCACTACTGATACCATCCGACTGGCCCTGGACCAAGGCAAGAAGGCCGTCTTGATTTTATTAGATCAGTCGGCGGCCTTCGACACGGTCTCACATGTCATCTTGATCGACCGGCTAATAACATCTGGCATTGCAGGTACAGTCCTAAAATGGATTAAGAACTTTCCGAGTGGCGGGAGACAAGTGGCACCTTGGGTGAAAATCACTCCAAAGAGCAACTGCTGACGACGGGAGTGCCTCAAGGGTCCAGCCTGAGCCCAACATTGTTTAATGTCTATACCGCACCCCTGATCAGGTTGATATAGTCTTTCGGCATTGATGTGGTGGCATATGCAGACGATACTCTACTGATCCTGACCCTGGATAGAGCAAATCAGATCTGAGAGGAAAAGCTCAAATGTTGCCTAACGGCTACATTTGATTGGATGCGGAGAAACCATCTTAAATGCAATACGGGCAAGACTGAGATCATGCCAATTGGCCCTAAAAATGATTTTATCCCCAGAGTGCGGTGGCCAGAGGAAGCAGAAATACCACCTCACACCACCGATTCGGCCCGCAACCTGGGGGTCAACTTCGATTCCGACCTGTCGTTTAAGCAACAGGCATCAAAAGTAGCGGGGACATGTTTCAGGGTCATAAAGGGACTCAGGAAGTTTTTTGACTTGCTACCACTGGAGTCCAGAAAGACTGTTACAGTGGCCCTGTTGACATCACGGATAGACTACTGTAACAGTCTCTATGCAGGAACCAATAAAGGGGTAACTCATAGACTCCAGATGGTGCAACACGCAGCAGCTAGGTTGGTGCTGAAATGGCCGAAAAGATCGTCTGCAACAGAGGCACTAAAAATCTTGCATTGGCTTCCAATAATAAAAAGGGTACTCTTTAAGACACTGATCATTACATTTAGAGCAGTCCATTCCTTAGGGCCAACATATCTACGGAAAAAGTTCTCTAGGTACCATCCAACACGAACTCTGCGCTCCTCAAATGACAATTTGTTGGTTGTCCCAAGTCCTGATTAATTTGAGTACAGATGGCAACAAAAGAGCCGATGATGTCTTTATCAGCTGCCATGCCATCTGAGCAAGTTACAATGTCTGCATGTACCTTAGTCGCGAGATCCTGCATAAAAGTATCTGGGACTACCTTGGCCCAATTAAGTCTCCTACCCTGATCTTTGGGGACAAGGTCATTGGTAGGACCAGCCAGTCCCTCCTCCCGTCTAGTCATAGCGTCCCCAAAAGTCAATAACAATTCCAGGGGGTTGTGGTCACTAAAGGCTGATACTACAACTTTATAGGAAATGGTCACTTTTACTATGCCTGCTGAGACAAAAATAAAATCAATCACCGTGTCAGCGTCTCTACCTTTAAAGGTCGGGCGCTACCCTCTCCCCTGGCCGCGGCTACCTCGAAAAGGTTCGTGTTGGCAAGTAAGTCTTCCAACACTTCCCCTTGTAGTGTATGTTCAAAATGGGTGGTGATTGAGCCAGGGGGACCGGATTGATGTTCAGCCAGGCAATCCCACCTGCAGGGGTGTATGCTAAAATTGCCCATTAATATTACTTCAAATAAAGCATTATGTTTTGACTTGTATTCATCTAAGAAACTAGTCAAAGAATCTAGATGACAATTCTGCATGTTCTTGTCAGGGGCATTATAAAAATGTATCAATAAAATGGTTAAATAGTTGGGGCTAATCCACTCTAGGCACAGGATGTTGGCTGAGGTTGTCTCCAGCTTTCTAAAAGAGCCCATTAATTTGAGTGAAATAAGCATATACAGCCCTCCTTTGGGTCTCCCACATAAGCCAGGGGTCGCTGCTATACCCATCCATACAGAAGTTATCATCCGTGTCCCAAGTCTCCTGTAGAGCCATAATGTCATATTGGGACACAAAGTATGACCACAGTTCATCTGCGACTTTGTTTCTCAGCCCCGCCACGTTCCAGCTCAGTAAACTATGGGTGACGTGGCAGTCATTCTCCCTCTTCTGTGCTGTACCACCCTGCTGTGTGTCAGTCGTTGGCCTCCAAGCTGTAGAGGGGAGAGAATCTATAAGACACACTTAGGGCAAGCTGGCTCCCTTGACTCTGTAAACTGGGTAAGCATGGTGGGGTTATACCCTGGACCTCTTTCCTCAGTCTAGACTGTCGTGTTTGATAGGAGATGTTCTCCCTGACTGGGACTCTTAAGACAGGACGTGGAAAGAGTGGCGCTCTTTGGGTGTAGGATTTAGACTGTGGATAAAGGGGGGAGGATGAAGGCGGGGAGGATAAAAAAAAACAAGAGGGAGCGGCCTAATACCAGTCCCATCAATCTCTGATCCATCCCACAGCAAACTATCAGCAATATTTGCCCTATTAAAATTGACCACCACACAATCCCCCGGTATACATTTGTTTCTCTTATCTACCCTTTCCACACGTCTGACCATGTTAATGTTTGCAGCGACATCAACACTCTTGCTACTAAACTGTGAGCACCACTTTTAGTCCTGTTCAAAAGTTCTGCCTCAGTTTCCATTGACCCATTTGTTAAGCAAGGTACCCCAGTTAAAATTACCACTAAGGGTGCGGCATGTGGAGGGATGTTTAATGTGCCTAACTTGCTATTACCGGGTCTAATGGTAGTACTCTCATGACCGGCAGGCGTTTTTGACCTACCCTCAGAAGAATCATTTTGTTTCCCCCCGTGTGATGTCTCAACCCTGTGTCCTTGAGAGGTATGGTTTATGGGCAAAGTAGCGGGAATTATATCTAAGTGAGGGTCTGTAGTTGGCCTCTGTCTTTCTATTGTCATTGGTCCCCCATGATCTTCCCTGCCATGCTTCTGGACACTGTGTTGTACTCTAAATTCCCTTATAAACTTGTCAATGTGTTCACATTTCTTTAAAATATTAGCCACACACGAGTTCAGGGTGTCCACTATATCCTTGGCAATATTCACAAGAGCTGGCTCCAACCGAGATTCGAATAGTTCTTCTACTTGATCCGCCAGGTGGGCAGGGCAGCTAAGGATAGACTTGTTGTCAGGTTTTACTTTGGGCTGCTTACGTGGTCCTTTCTTACAGTTGCGTTTTCCTTTATGGTTAGTAGAATCCCGGACCTCAGGCTGCTCAACACTACTCCTCTTTGGGGTTTCCGTATTTCCCACCCCAACAGGGTATACCTGCGGAGGGTTTACAATCACAATGTCTGGTTCTAGTGGGATAGAGGGAACCGTATCCAGGGGCAATATGCACTCAGAGTCAACTTGTGTGGTGGAAGATGAGTCAAGCCCCAATTCCTTTTCAGCGTTGGCAATTTGGACATTTAAGACCCCCATTGCAGATGTCAGATAAGATATAATAGTCTAATTTTTTCTAGGTACTTTGGCCTTCTTATCTTCATCCGACTTTTGATTCAATTTACGCTTCCCCATCCTACAGGCCAAGGTGGGTGGCCCGACCCGACCTCTGATGGCCACAGACGGCCCGCTCAGCCCATCGACGCCCGCGCGTGTCCCGCGACGCGGGGGTTCAGCAGTGTTTTAAATTCGCCTCCTGTCGCCAGATTGGCGGCTGGTGACGATGCCGCTGACGAGTCTGGGGAATGTATTTTGTCCCCTTCACTCGGCGGCCGCTCTGGTGGTGTGGCGGCAGTGGGAGGGAGAGCCGGTCAACCCCAGCACAGGGGCACAGGGGCACAGGAACACAGGCAGGTGAATGCAACAGCAACCCCCAAGCAGCGCAGGAGAGTCCCCGCTCCACCGGGGCTCAGTAGTGTTTTAAACTCGCCTCCTGGCGCAAGATTGGCGGCTGGTGATGATGCCGCTGAGGAGTCTGGGGAATGTAGTTTGTCCCCTCCACTTGGCGGCCGCTCTGGTGGTGTGGCGGCAGCGGGAGGGAGAGCCGGTCAAACCCAGCACAGGAGCACAGGAACACAGGCAGGTGAATGCAACAGCAACCCCCAAGCAGCGCAGGAGAGCATATCATGTATTATTTTGAACATTTTGTGTAATTACGTAAACGTAAATTCAGTTAATTTCGCACATCTGTATGAAGTTCATCTCAGGGTGTTTTTTACTCCACTTGAAATAATTGGGACACCAGTCACTGAATCTAAGGTGACCGTTCGCCCAACATTTGCGGTGATATCAGCATAATGAAAGACCCCCACGCTTTATAACACTCTTTATGACAATGGGAATTCAAGTGTCCCTGGTTTTCTGGGAAAAATCCTGCAAGCTTGACTTGGACACTTAATTATACCCATCAATTTGTAGGCACCTTCGTAATGTCCATATGTAGCTGTGGGAATGACTCCATTCGTTCTGAAAAATCAACTGCATGCACCAAGGTGTTAATGGCGCGTGCTTACTGTATCTAAATTAGAGGAGAAACTGAGGACATCAATTAGGTCTTGACCGAGGCCTACTAGTTGGCCGGAGTGGGGGGAGAAACTTGCTTCCCCTCTCACAATGGAAGAATGCCCGGTTACTCACCTGTAATATCCATTGCTCCGAGTCCTGGTCTCCCCGTCCCATTCCATACATGTGAGCAGCTATTCTGCTCTACAGAAACCCCTACCTAGCTGAGCTGTTTGCACTTCCCCCTAGGATGACGTCGCCATCACGTGACTATAAAGGGGGAAGTGCATCCACTAATCATCCTGAGAATACCAAAGAAACCAGAACGAAAAACAGACAATCACCCACAGAAAACCCAAATCAGGGAGGGAGGGAAGGGCACAGGAATGGGACGGGGAGACCAGGACTCGGAGTAATGGATATTACCGGTGAGTAACCGGGCATTACCTCCTCGTCCTGTCTCCCCATCCCATTCTTTACATGTGAGCCCATACCCAAGCACACGGTGATTGGAAGAAAAAAACAGACCAAACAGTTTCGAGAAAAAAACCAGGTCCATTTTAATCCACAGAAAACAGTACATTTCGCAAATCATGCACCGCAGAAAGGACACGAGCCCCATAAGCAGCAGAGGCCGCCATCCCCAATTGAAGCCGGTAATGGGTAACAAAAGTATGGGGAGAAGCCCATGTGGCAGCATTGCATATGTCCCTCTACGAGGCCCCCTTGAACATGGCCCAGGAGGACGACACGCTCCGAGTCGACCGACCCTGAACTGAAGAAGGCAGAGGACAGTGGACTGATCCGTAAGCAGAAACCTCAGCACCCCTGACCCACCGAGACAAAGTGGACAAGGAAGGACGAAACCCAAGCCCCGAGAGGCCATAGGTGACAAACAGGGAATCAACCTTCCTGAAGTGGGCCGTACGCTCCAAGTAGATGCGGAGAGCCCTCAGCACAACCAACGAATGGAGGAGCACCTCCTCAGGAGAGGCAGGAGCCGGAAAAACCACCGGGAGAACAATATTCTCCTGACAGTGAAAGGAAGACACCACCTTAGGGAGAAAGAACTGACTGACGAAGAATCACCTTATCATCGCAAAAGCACAAGAAGGGCGGGGAAGCCTTCAGCGCCCCAATCTCACCAACCCTCCACCCAGAAGTAATGGCCACCAGGAAAATAACCTTAGCATAAAGGAATTTCAGGGCCACGGAGTCCAAAGGTTTGAAAGGAGGACCCGTCAAAGCCTGCAGAACCAAGGGAAGACCCCAAGGAGGCACAGGAGAACGGGAGACAGGACGCTGAAGCAAGAAACTTCTCAGAAGGCGAGTTACCAACGGGGAGACAGAGGCAACAGAGGAACCCGGAAAAGCAAGACTGGCAGCCCACTGAGCCCGCAGGGAAGTAACTGCAAGTCCCAGGACGAAACCATCCCGCAAGAAGTCCAACACCCTCACGGCCTCACAGGAGGCAGAAGAGAGACCCTTACCAAGACACCAAGTAGAGAAACTCTTCCAGTGACGGGCATACGATTTCAAAGTGGAAGGACGCCGAGAAAGCTGAAGACATTGGGTAACCTCCACCTAGCAACCCAGATCCAGCAAACTCAACCTTTCAAGTGCCAAACCCCCAGCCGGAGGCGACGAAGGGAGGCAAGGCCGAGAAGAGAAGCCCTCAGTGGGGAGGGAGACAGGGGAAACCTCCAATGAGGGCAAACAGAAAAGGCCAGTAGAAGGGGGTACCAAGACCACCGAGACCACCCCGGAACCACCAGGAGAACCTCCACCCGATCCAAACGAATCTTCCGGAGGACCCTCGAAATTAAGGCAAACGGAGGGAAAACAAATAGCAGACCCTTCGACCAAGGATTCGAGAAAGCATTGGTGGCCCACGCCAGCGGAGAGGGAACGATGCTGCAAAACAGAGGAAGAAGGGCAGAATCCTCCGAGGCAAAGAGATCCAGCCAAGGAAGGCGGAACCTGAGGACAATCAGATCGAACAGATCCTGGGACAGACAGAGGGTCACCGAAGAGGGGAACACCCGGCTCAAAGAGTCCGCAGGCCCATTCTCCTTCCCCGGAAGATAGACCGCCGTCAGAGACAAGAGATTCGACTAGGCCAAAGGCCGATCTTCCGGGAGAGGAGAAACAGAGCACAACACATGCCCCCCTGGTGATTCACATAAGCACGAACCACCTGATTGTCGGTTTGCACAGAGACCGCCCGACCCCGAAGAAGAGGAGCCAACCAAAGAAGAGCCAACCAAACCGCCCACAACTCCTTCCAGTTCGAATCCTCCGAGGCAAAAAGATCCAGCCAAGGAAGGCGGAACCTGAGGACAATCAGATCGAACAGATCCTGGGACAGACAGAGGGACACCGAAGAGGGGAACACCCGGCTCAAAGAGTCCACAGGCCCATTCTCCTTCCCCGGAAGATAGACCGCCGTCAGAGACAAGAGATTCGACTCGGCCAAAGGCCGATCTTCTGGGAGAGGAGAAACAGAGCATGAAACATGCCCCCCTGTGATTCACATAAGCACGAACCACCATATTGTCGGTCTGCATAGAGATCGCCCGACCCCGAAGAAGAGGAGCCAACCAAAGAAGAGACAACCAAACCGCCCACAACTCCTTCCAGTTCGACGACTGGAGGGACTCGAAGCTGGACCACCGACCCTGAGCCTTGAAGGCACCCAGAACGGCACCCCACCCCAAAGCACTGGCATCCGTGGACAACACGACCACAGACTGAGGAGGAAGGAGATCGAACCCCCGGGAAAGAGAGAGAGGGGACAACCACCACTGGAGATCCGCCCGAATCCCCGGAGTGACAGGGATCAGAGTCTTGTAGTCCAAAGAGGCAGGATCCCAGTGTGACAGGACATGATGCAACAGGGGGTACAGATGGAGCCTGGACCAAGGAAGGAGATGTAGAGTGGAAGCCATCTCCCCCTGACTCTGCAACCAGAGACGGGCAGACACCCGGGACTGGGACAGAAGCCAGGAAAGGTGACAAAACAAAGTCAACTGCCGCTCCTGCGAGAGAAAAACCATGTCCATGTCCATGCGGAAGAGAGCCCCAAGGAACTTCAGGGACTGGGAGGGCACCAGGGAGGATTTCCTGTGGTTGATAAGGAACCCAAAGAAACCCAGCAGAAGACACACCTGGTCCACATCCGACAGAGCCTGTGAAAAAGAAGGAGAGACAATCAACCAGTCATCCAGATACGGAAACACCAGTGGCCCCCTGGAATGAAGGATACCCACCAGTGGGGCCAAGAGCTTGGTGAACACTCTAGGCGCTGAGGAAAGGCTGAAAGGGAGCACCCGGAACTGATAGTACAGGCCCCCCACAGCAAATCAGAGAAAACGCTGGTCTTCCGGGTGGACAGGAACGTGCAAATATGCATCCATCAGATCCAGGGATGCCAGGAAGCCCCCTCGCAGGACCAGAGGCAGGATGGACTGGAGCGTCAGAATCTTGAACAGACGGTGGACAACGAAGCGATTTACCCGCTTTAGATCCAAAACAGGACTAAGATCCGTAGTGTCTTTCTTTGAGACAAGAAAGAGGATTGAATAGCAACCCCTGCCCCTCTCCAGAGGAGGAACCTCCACAATAGCCCTCTTCTCCAACAGGAGCCGCACACCTGCCAACAAAGCATCCCTGCTCAGAGGAAGACGGGGCAGGGGAGTCTGAACAAAACCCGGAGTAGGAGGAGATGAAAACCCGATACGGCAACCTACCGAAACAGTCCGAACCGCCCAGGCATCCGGAACCGACAACCACTGGGCGCGGAAGGACTGAAGGCCACCACCAACCGGCAAAGGCAGACAGTCATTGAGAAGAGGAGGAAGCGGGGGTGGCAACACCGGCAGCTGCCCGGGGCTTGGTACTTCCAGGGGCCCCCCGGCCATGAGCCCTGCCAGGAAAGGGCTGAGAAGCGCCACGAGCAGGAGGCCCAAAGGCGCGACGGTAGCCTAATCTACGACCCCAAGGAGGGCGGACCGGAGCCACCAGCTTGCGGTTCTCAGCAGACTACTTGACCATACCCTCCAGCCGAGGACCGAACACCTTGGAACCGGCAAAGGGCAACTTAAGGAGGACCGACTTCTGGGAAGAGTCCGCCTTCCAGGAACGCATCCAAATATAACGACGGGTAGCGATGGAAGCACCAGAAGCAGCCGCCGCCGCCCCCAAATTGTCAAGGGAAATATCTGACAGGTACCAAACCTGCTGCTCCATCAAAGACAAAAGAGGCGTGGCATCCTCGCTGTCTTGCAGCAGAACTGACAGGGACTGGAAATCCTTAAGGAGCGACTGAACCATATAGTTCGAATAGGCAGTCGCACGGATAGAAAAATTGGAAGCAGCATAAGAACACTTCACAGCCCCCTCAACACGCTTATCCACAGCGTCCGCAGGAAGGGGGTCCTCAGAAACGACCAAACCCTGAGAAGAGAGGCCAGCCATCAGATTATAAACCTTCACAGCCTGAGGGAACTCAGCAGCAAAACACTCCAGAGGGTAACGCCGAGACAGGAAAGGAGTAAAAGCAGACTTGTCCACCTCTTGCCATTCGTGAGACAGCACCTTGCGAATAGCCCAGTGCAAAGGCAAAGAGGCTGGAGCAGGCTGGACATATTGCGTGAAGAAGTCATCCTCCAAAACATCAGCGGTAGGAGGAGAGAACCCCAAATTGGATCTAACATGTGCGAACAGTTCAGTGAGCTCAGCACCCTGAACAAAACGACCACGCACACCCTCATCCTCCTCAGGACCCAAGTCATCCTCAGGGTCAGCCTGTGGATCCACAGAAACACGAGGTCTATTGGGAGGAGGCCCAGCTGCATCCCTAGCCAGGAAAGCAGCAGCCACAGCCTCACTGACAAGGAGGCGCAGGGCATCCAGAGGGGCCGCAGAAGATGAAGCCTCAGAATCCATCTCAGAAGCACCAGTCCAAAAAAACACCCAAACAGGCACAAACAAGGACAAAAAAACACACAAGAAGGACCCCATATATAGGCCGAGGACCCGAACACCTGTGGCAGGAAAAATAATGGGCAGGCATAAAAGGCCCAACCAGCAGCCAACACGCCCCCTAATTGCACAAACCACTGGGGAGCCACAACTCTAACTCCACCAAAAGCCCCTGTCCGCTAATGCAGGGCGAAAAAGGACCGGAGAACACCCAGGGACGGCCGATGGAGCAGGCCAACCAGAGCCCGGTGAGTCGCGGTGAGCACAAAGATCAAAAACAGCCGCTAACGCGAGCCGTGTGTAAAAACACAGCCCCAATAGAGACGGCTGCTATCGCGAGCCGCGTGCAAGTAAGAGCCCTCAAACAGGAGACAGCCAGCGCGGGGGAAATGGCAGCGTGAGAGCAAAGGCGGCCGCTAGAGCACGCCGCCGTACCTAGAAAAGGAAAAACAGCAGGGAACTCAACAGCAACACCGGCAGCCCCCGAACAGCACAGCCAGGAAACGCGGTCGCAGATCGCAAAAAAAAAGAACAGGATGATTAGTGGATGCACTTCCCCCTTTATAGTCACATGCTGGTGACGTCATCCTAGGGGGAAGTGCAAACAGCTCAGCTAGGTAGGGGTTTCTGTAGAGCAGACTAGCTGCTCACATGTAAGGAATGGGACGGGGAGACAGGACGAGGAGGTAATGTGTGTCTTATTTAAAGATCTCTGCTTGCCTGGCAAGCATCATTTTGCCGAAGCTGCATCTGCCGATGTGCCATATGTACTTACTGTGAAATTGAACGCTGGGCAGGCTGCTACTGGTTACGGCTCACAAAGCATTATTTTTTGTTCAACAGAAAGAAATCTCCAAACTGCATGGTTCTTTCTGACGAACAAAATATAATGTCTCAGACACGCATGGAACTTTCTTTCGTGCCTCAATGGCATTCTCTTTTTTCCTGCCAGGGCACCATGCCTCACATGTTGTTCATGGAAAGTAAAAAAATCAGTTTTGATGCCTGTTCTGAATAGCGCTGGAATCTGCCACTGCCACTGGGACCTAGCAGCTTTGCTAGCGATGGGCTGTTGACTAGGGTTACCAGTGCCAGAGACAGCTGAAGTTCACCATTAAGAAATATAGGCCCTTATTTATGAGGCCTTGCGTCAGTTTTGCGCCGCCGGTGCGTCACTTTTTGTGACGCACCAGCGGCGTACAAAATGCGCCTTTTTGCGCCATATTTAAAAAGTGACGCATCTAGGTAGATGCGTCACTTTTTAAACTTCTGCGCCACATTATACCTGCGTCAGGTATAATGTATGCAGAGGGGGCGTTCTCCCGCAAAAAGCCTCGTAATAGTGACGCAGTGAAATCTATGAGTTTTCACTGCGTCACTTTTAGGATGCTGTTGCGTCAAAATCTTGCGCCTGCCTCACAGCAGGCGTAAGACTGACGCAAGCCCTTTCACATGGGGCTTTCCCCATGTGAAAGGGCGCATTGCTGGAGTTGCGTCACTTTCGTGACACACTCCAGCAATGCGTCACTTTTGCGCTTACAGATGCGTCAGAAATACTGACGTATCTGTAAGTCCTTGCGACATGATGCGTCATACATTAAATATGACGCATCATTGGTGTCGCAAGGAGTGCGCAGTGAAAAGTGACGTATCACTGTTTTCACGCAGCGATGCGTCACTTTTCATAAATGAGGCTCAAAGCATGCTGCACGGGTATAATACACGCAACCTCCCAGGTGTGAGGGAGGGTGCGGGGGGGGGGGGGGTAGCTAATGAATATCCGTGAGATATGGAAGAC